>NW_027490158.1:0-303282 GCF_050948175.1 Xylocopa sonorina
AAATTTCGAGCCATCGAAAAGGCGTAGACGACGCGCGGGGAGGAAAGAATATCTACGCCGCCTCATTCGTGAATACGCGAGTTGTACATCCGGACATCCATACGCCTGCAACGCCGTTTCCGTTCCTGGGAAGGAGGTATTCGCAGCCGTAAGTCCAAATCGAATCCACGATCGCCCGGTTTCAGCGCCAGTTTCCTCCAGCCGCAGCTCGCCTGCCTGGAGACTCATTCCCGTCGACGCTCCGCTGGTCCAGCAGTACGCCGCTGCTAATACGGTCACGGATCCAAGGCGCCATAAACACCTGGAACGAGATGCGAAACAGCATAAAGAAGACAACGAAAGGTAAGTTTTAAGGCGTAATTTTGGTTAAATCGAGTTCCGACCGCCAACGTATCCGGCTCCGTCGCAATTCGCGTAGGTTTACGGGAAAGGATACGAATCGTGCCACCGGATAGAGCACAATCGCACCACGGGACGTGACACATGTATACATCGAATTCACTTCAAAAGAATGTAAATATGGCAATTCCATGCTAGGAAATAGCGTTTGCAGATGTCTACGTATCGTAGCACTAGAGTTCCAATGCTTGTTAAAACGCGATATCGCATCTCACTTCTATGTTTCATGACAAGATATAATATTCATTGGGAAGTGTCATGTATACCTCGCATACACTTCAAATGAATGTAAATGAGACACTTCATTGCTAGGAATTAGCGTTTCCAGATGTCTCCGTATCGAAGCAATAGAGCTCTAATGCTTCTTATATCGCGATATCGCATCCCATTTCTATGTTTCGTGATTAGATATAATATTCCTTGTGGACTGTTATGTATACCTCGCATTCACGTCAAAAGAATGTAAATGCGACACTTACTTGCTAGGAAATAGCGTTTGCAGATATCTACGTATCGTAGCATTAGAGTTCTAATGCTTCTCAAAACGGGATATTGCATCTCATTTCTATGTTTCATGGTAAGATGTTATATTCATTGCGAAATGTCTTGTATAGCTCGCATACACTTCAAATGAATGTAAATGCGACACTTCCTTGCTAGGAAATAGCGTTGGCAGATGTCTACGTATCGAAGAAATAGAGTTCTAATGCTTCTTAAATCGCCATAACGCATCTCATTTCTATGTTTCATGATAACATATAATATTCATTGTGAAATGTTATTCATACCTCGTATTCACTTCAAAAGAGTGTAAATGCGACACTTCCTTGCTAGGAAATAGTGTTTGCAGAAGTCTACGTATCGTAGCAATAGGGTTCTAATGCTTCTTAAATCTCGATATCGCATGTCACTTCTATGTCTCATGACAAGATATAGTATTCATTGCGAAGTGTCATGTGTACCTCGCATACACTTCAAATGAATGTAAATGCGACACTTCCTTGCTAGGAAATAGCGTTGGCAGATGTCTACGTATCGTAGCATTAGAGTTCTAATGCTTCTTAAAACGTGATATCGCATCTCACTTCTATGTTTCATGATAAGAGATAATATTCATTGCGTAGTGTCATGTATACCTCGTATTCACTTCAAAAGAATGTAAATGCGACACTTCCTTGCTAGGAAATATCGTTTTCAGAATCCTACGTATCGTAGCAATAGAGTTCTAATGCTTCGTAAAAAGCGATATCCCATCTCATTTGTAAGTTTCATGGTGAGATAAAATATTCATTGCGAAGTGTTACTTATACCTCACATACACTTCAAATGAATGTAAATGCGACACTTCCTTGCTAGGAAATAGCGTTGGCAGATGAATACGTATCGTAGCATTAGAGTTCTAATGCTTCTTAAAACGCGATATCGCATATTATTTCCATGTTCCATGATAAGAAATAATATTCATTGCGAAGTGTCATGTATACCTGGCACACACTTCAAATGAATGTAAATGCGACACTTCTCTCTAGAAAATTACGTTACCAGATATCTACGTATCGAAGCAATAGAGTTCCAATGCTTCTTAAATCGCGATATCGCATCTCATTTCTGTGTTTCATGATAAGATATAATATTCATTGCGAAGTGACATGCATACATCGTATTCACTTCAAAAGAATGTAAACGCGACACTTCCTTGCTAGGAAGAAGCGTTTGCAAATGTCTACGTATCGATGCAATAGAGATCTAATGCTTCTCAAAACGCGATATCGCATCTCATTTCTATGTGTCATGATAAGATATAATATCCATACCGAAGTGTTATGTATTCCTCTTCTACACTTCGAAGGAATGTAAATACGACACTTCCTTGCTAGGAAATAGCGTCTGCAGATATCTACGTATCGAAGCAATAGTGTTCCAATGCTTCATAAAACGGGATACCGCATCTTATATCTGTGTATCATGATAAGATATGATATTTATTGCGAAGTGTCACTTATACCTCGCATACGTTTCAAATGAATGTAAATGCGACACTTCATTGCTAGGAAATAACGTTGGCAGATGTCTACGTATCGAAGCTACAGAGTTCTAATGCTTCTTAAAACGCGATATCGCATCTCATTTCTATGTTTCATGATAAGATATAATATTCATTGTGTAGTGTTATGTATACCTCGTATTCGCATCAAAAGAATGTACATGCGACACTTCCATTCCAGGAAATTACGTTTCCAGATGTCTTCGTATCGAAGCAATAGAATTCTAATGCATCTTAAAACGCGATATCGCATCACATTTCTATGTTTCGTGATAAGATATAATATTTAATGTGGAGTGTTATGTATACCTCGTATTGACTTCAAAAGAATGTAAATGCGACACTTCCTTGCTAGGATATAGCGATGGCAGACGTCTACGTATAATAGCAATAGTGTTCTAATGCTTCTCAAAACGCGATATCGCATCTCATTTCTATGTTTCATGATCAGATATAATATTCATTGCGAAGTTACATGTATACCTCGAATTCACTTCAAAAGCATGTAAATACGACACTTCCTTGCTAGGAAATTGCGTTTGCAGACGTCTCCGTATCGCCGAAACAGTGTTCTAATGCTTCTTAAAACGCGAGATCGCATCTCATTTCTATGAATCATGATATGATATAATATACATTACGAAGTGTCGTGCATATCTCGTATTCACTTCAAATGAATGTAAATGCGACACTTCCTTGCTAGGAAAAAGCGTTTAAAAGATGTCTACGTATCGAAGCAATAGAGTTGTAGTGACTCTTATATCGCGATGTCGCATCTCATTTCTATGTTTCATGATAGGCTATAATATTCATTGCGAAGTGCCACTTATACCTCGCATACACTTCAAATGAATATAAATGAGACACTTCATTGCTAGGAAATAGCGCTTGCAGACGTCTACGTATCGAGGCAATAGTGTTCTACTGCTTCTTAAAACGGGATAACGCACCTCATTTCTATGTATCATGATAAGATATAATATTCATTGCGAAGTGTTACGTATACCTCGTCTACTCTTCAAAAGAATGTAAGTGCCACAATTTCTTGCTAGGAAATAGCGTTTCCATATGTCTACGTATCGAGGCAATAGAGTTCTAATGCTTCTCAAAACGCAATATCGCATCTCATTTCTATGTTTCATGATGAGATATAATATTCATTGCGAATTGTCATGTATACCTCGGATACACTACAAATGAATGAAAATGCGACACTTCCTTGCTAGGAAATAGCTTTTGCAGATGTCTACGTATCGAAGCAATAGAGTTCTATGCTTCTTAAAACGTGAAATCGCATCTCTTTTCCATGTTTCGTGATAAGATATAATATACATTGTGCAGTGTCATGTATACCTAGTATTCACCTCAAAAGAATGTAAATGCGACACTTCCTTGCTTTTAAATTGCGTTTGCAGATGTCTACGTATCGCACCAATATAGTTATAACGCTTTTTAAATTGCGATATCGCATCTCATTTCTATGTTTCATGATAAGATACATTATTCATTGTGGAGTGTTATGTATGAAGCGTATTTACTTCAAAAGAATGTAAATTCGGCAATTCCTTGCTAGGAAAAAGCGTTTTGCAGATATCTACGTATCGAAGCATTAGAGTTCTAATGCTTCTTAAAACGCGATATCGAATGCGGCACTTCCATGCTAGGAAGTAGCATTTGCAGATTTATACGTATCAAAGCAATAGTGTTCTAATGCTTCTTAAATCGCCATATCGCATCTCATTTTTATGTTTCATGATCAGATATAATATTCATTGTAGAGTGTTATGTATGAAGCGTATTCACTTCAAAAGAATGTAAATGCGACACTTCCATGCTAGGAAATAGCGTTTGCAGATGTCTGCGTATCGTAGCAATAGAGTTCTAATGCTACTTAAAACGCGATATCGCATCACATTTCTATGTTTCATGATAAGATATAACATTAATTGCGAAGTGTTATGTATACCTCGCATTCACTTCAAAAGAATATAAATGTGACACTTCCTTACTATGAAATAGCGTTTCCAGATGTCTACGTATCGAAACAATAGAGCTCTAATGCTTCCAGAACGAGATGTCGCATCTTATTTCTATCTTTCATGATAAGATATATTATTCATTGCGAAGTGTCATCTATACCTCGCATACACTTCAAAAGAATGAAAATGGGACACTTGCTTGCTAGGAAATAGTGTTCCCAGATATCTACCTATCGCAGCAATAGAATTCTAACGTTTCTTATGACGCGATATTGCATCACATTTCTATGCTTCATGATAAGATATAATATTCGTTGCGGAGTGTTATGTATACCTCGCATTCACTTCAAGAGAACGTAAATGCGACCTTTCCTTGCTAGGAAATAATGTTTCCAGATATCTACGTGTCGTAGCAATAGAGCCCTAATGTTTCTTAAAACGGGATATCGCTTCTCATTTGTATGTTTCAGGATAAGATATAATATTCATTGTGGAGTGCGATGCATACCTCGTAATCACTACAAAAGAATGTAAATGCGACACTTCCTTGCTAGGAAGTAGCGCTTGCAGATGTATTCGTATCGAAGCAATAGGGTTCTAATGCTTCTTAAATCGCGATATCGCACCTCAATTCTACGTTTCATGATAAGATATAATATTCATTGTATAGTTTTATGTATATCTCGTCTACACTTCAAATGAATGTAAATGCGACACTTCCTCGCCAGGAAATAGCGTTTACAGATGTCCACGTATCGTAGCAGTAGAGTTCTAATGCTTCACAAAAAGCGATATCGCATCTCACTTCTATGTTTCATGATAAGATATAATATTCATTTCGAAGTGTCATGTATACCTCGGATACACTTCACATGAATGTAAATGCGACACTTCCTTGCTAGGAAGTAACGTTTGCAGATATCTACGTTTCGAAGCAACAGAGTTCTAATGCTTCTCAAAACGCAATATCGCATCTCATTTCTATGTTTCATGATGAGTTATAATATTCATTGCGAAGTGTCATGTATACCTCGGATACACTACAAATGAATGTAAATGCGACACTTCCTTGCTAGGAAATAGCTTTTGCAGATGTCTACGTATCGAAGCAATAGAGTTTTAATGCTCCTTAAATCGCGATATCGCATCTCATTTCTTTGTTTCATGATAAGATATAATTTGCATTGCGAAGTGTCATGTATACCACGTATTCACTTCAAAAGAATGTAAATGCGACACTTCCTTGCTAGGAAATAGCGTTTCCAGATGTCTACGTATAGAAACAATAGGGTACTGATGCTTCTTAGAATGAGACTTCGCTTCTCATTTCTATGCTTCATGACAAGATATAATATTCATTGCGAAGTGTCATATATACCTCGTACTTACCTCAAAAGAATGTAGATGCGACACTTCCTTGCTAGGAAATAGCGTTTCCAGATGTCTACGTATAGAAACAATAGGGTACTGATGCTTCCTAGAATGAGACTTCGCTTCTCATTTCTATGTTTCATGACAAGATATAATATTCATTGCGAAGTGTCATATATACCTCGTACTTACCTCAAAAGAATGTAAATGCGACACTACCTTGCTAGGAAATAACGTCTGCAGATGTCTACGTATCGAAGCAATTGGTTTCTAATTCTTCTTAAAACGCGATATCGCATCTTATTTCTATGTTTCATGATAAGGTACAATATTCATTGCGAAGTGTCATGTATACCTCGTATACACTTCAAATGAATGTAAATGCGACACTTCCTTGCTAGGATATAGCGTTTGCAGATGTGTACTTATCGAGGCAATATAGTTCTAATGCTTCTTAACACATTGAGTACGGGGCGCTGCGCGTTCAACACGCCCTAAAGGATCGCAGATTTTCGAACGCTCCAAAAACATGCTTGGCATGTGACAGGAAGTGGATACGCATTTTACTTAATTTGCAATTATAAATAATTTATAATTTATATTTTTAATTTACAATTATAAATAATTGTATACATATAGTTCATATATCTGTATATCTGTTTTCATTACATCTATGCGTCATTTCGCTGCTTTTATAGAGGGCTAATTCATAAAATAAATTTTTGTTATCAAGTATCAGTAACAGGTTGATTGAAAATATAGGTACTACTCAAAAAACTGTTACCTTCCAATTTTAAAACACGAAGTTTGAAATTCTAAAATGCAGATCAATGAAACACTTTATAAGATACGATACGTACGACGATCCGCACAGATCAGCCGGCAATGGCTATTGTCACGTCACGAGTCGTGAAAACTTATCGTTTACCGGGAGCGACACGCAGCCTCGAACGGTTCGGCTCGCGGAATTGCGACGAAGACCGGGTTCTTTCTGGCTCGCGAAACACGTATCAAAAGGCACGAACGCGGATAAGAAAATATGACCTTACCTTTGATGTCTTGACAGCTGCTAATATTTAGTACCCTTGTTGCAGGTATCGTCGTCGGCACGGATCGCCCTCAGGTATAATCCCAGCGTACGGTCGGTGAGGCGTGATTGTCAGCGGGACGAGTACCCAGGTGGGCTGACCTCGGGGATGGATCGGCTCGGTCCAGCGGATCGGCGATGGATGCGGCTGTGCGGGACGGCTGTCCGATCGGCGTGCGGCGGAAGATGAGACGTTGCAGTGGTATATGCACACGGCTGTACCAACGTATCCGCGCACAAATGAACGCAAGAAGTTCTTCCTTCCCGCGCGACGAGTTCGTTTAGTTGTACCGGAATGACGCATTCGAGTCGGTTTCCAAAAGTCCAGATACGGGTCCACTAAGCGTCGGTCCGCTCTAGTTTACCGGTTCAGAAATATGGAAAATCGACGAGTGTCCTTGCTCTAGCCTCGCTGTGGGTCGATGCAGCTAAGAGGCGGTCGGCTATAACTGATCGATTACCAAGTTTGACTAAAGTTCGGAGCTTGTGAATGTTCTTGAAGACGCGTGAACTCGTGGAAGACTTCGCAATGAATGAATTTATAATAATAATAAGGCAAGGAATATTTAGAATGATGAGAATTGTAATACTGGTAAAAATAAAGTATATTCTAAATAAAACTAAGCTTACACTGATACTTCCCTATGCTAAAGTTGACTAAGTACTAGGATACGATAATTAGAGTTTAGAATAAGGACTTGAATTGAATTAGAGTTTAAGTTGAAATAGTACGATTGGATTATGATAAAGGAGTGCTCGCTTGGAGCGAATGGCTCGAACTAGAGATTGGATTTGAGGGAGGTACGCTCGCTTGGAGCGGATGACTCGTATTGACTATCAGCTCGCGGGCCCGCGACCTCCTCGGATCGCGGGGCGCGCGAGTCGCACGTCCCCAGAGTGGAGCGGACGCTCGGCCCTCGGAGTGGGGTAGACAGTCGTGGTAGGGCGCGCGCGTTCGGCGTGAGCCGCGCACGTCGGGCGCTTCGCTTATTTCTTATTACGATTAATTATGATCTTAAAAGTTAGAATAACACATGAAACGCCTTATGCTAGGTTGTGTGTGTTGTGTCGTGTGCGTACATGGAGTTTCGTGTGCTTAAGTTCTAGGATTCGCTTAATTATAATTATAATTGTATGCAAAGTATGGGTACGGGAGCGTAACGGCAGGCGACCCTTCCTGATACGTGGAATGGTCCTCGTGCGGAGGCTGTGGCTCGGTCGTGCTCCAGCTGTCTGGAAGGCACGCGTCGTAGCGCGGTCGTGTGGCCCAACTCCTGGTTGCGGGGGTGGCTGCCTTAGCTCGGCGATCGTATACTCGGTAAGCTCGTCTTTGTGGTGGCGACAGGCGATGCGTGTGGCTCTGCCGGGCGGTGAAGGAGGTACCGCGAGGTTCGGCGGACGTTACACAATAATGACTGTTTTTTCTTAAATTTAAGGAATGATTCAGTTGTTTCGCTTTGGTTTCGGAATGCTAGAGACTTCGATACCACCGTAACGTAACAGAAACATTTGCAGCTCCTTGCTCAGTTGCCGACTGAATAAAAAAAACGTGAAAACGAGATATATCGTGACCCGGTCGCAACGTTTAGCTTTCTAAAAACGAGATACCTCGTCACCCGTCGGCAATGTGTTAAAACGCGATATCGCATCTCATTTCTATGTTTCATGTTAAGATATAATATTCATTGCGTAGTGTCATGTATATCTCGCATACACTTCAAAAGAACGAAAATGAGACACTTCCTTGCTAGGAAGTAGCGTTCGCAGATGCCTACGTATCGAAGCAATAGAGTTCTAATGCTTCTTAAATCGCGATATCGCATCACATTTCTAGGATTCATGATAAGATACAATATTCATTGTGCAGTGTTATGCATACCTCGTATTCGCTTCAAATGAATGTAAATGCGACACTTCCCTGCTAGGAAGTAGCGTCTGCAGATGTCTACGTATCGATGCAATAGAGTTCTAACGCTTCTTAAATCGCGATATCGCATATCATTTCTATGTATCATGATAAGATATAATATTCATTGCGAAGTGTCTTGTATACCTCGCATACACTTCAAATGAATTTAAATACGACACTTCATTGCTAGGATATAGCGTTGGCAGATGTCTACGTATCGAAGCAATAGATTTCTAATGCTTCTTAAACCGCCATAACGCACCTCATTTCTGTGTTTCATGATAAGTTATAATATTCATTGCGAAGTGTCATGTTTACCTCGTATTCAATCCAAAAGAATGTATTTGCGACACTTCCATGCTACGAAATAGCGTTTGCAGGTGTCTACGTATCGTAGCAATATAGTTCTAATGCTTCTTAAAACGCGATATCGCACCTCATTTCTATGTTTCATGATAAGATATAATATTCATTGCGGAGTGTCATGTGTACCTCGTTTTCACTTCAAAAGAATGTGAATGCGACACTTCCTTACTAGGAAGTAGCGTTTGCAGATGTCTACGTATCGATGCAATAGAGTTCTAATGCTTCTTAAAACGTGATATCGCATCTCACTTCTATGTTTCGTGATAAGAGGTAATATTCATTGCGAAGTGTCATGTATACCACGAATTCACTTCAAAAGAATGTAAATGCGACACTTCATTGCTAGGAAATAGCGTTTGCAGATGTCTCCGTATCGAAGCAATAGAGTTCTAATGCTTCTTAAATCGCGATATCGCATTTCATCTATATGTTTCGTGATAGGGTATAACATTCATTTTGGAGTGTTATGTATACCCCGTATTCACTGCAAAAGTATGTAAATGCGACACTTCCAGGCTATTAAATAGCGTTTGCAGATGTCTACGTATCGAAACAATAGTGTTATAATGCTCCTTAAGACAAGATTTCGCTTCTAATTTCTACGTTTCATGACAAGATATAATATTCAATGCGAACTGCCATGAATACCTCGTACTCACTTCAAATGAATGTAAATGCGACATTTCCTTGCTAGGAAATAGCGTTTGCAGATGTCTACGTAGCAAAGCAATAAAGTTCTAATGCTTCTTAAATCGCCATATCGCATCCCATCTTTATGTTTCATGATAAGATATCGTATTCATCGTGGAGTGTTATGTATTCCTCGTGTTCACTTCAAAAGAATGTAAATGCGATACTTCCTTGCTGGGAAATATCGATGGCAGTTGTCTGCGTATCGAAGCAATAGAGTTCTAATGCTTCTCAAAACGCAATATTGCATCTCATTTCTATGTTTCGTGATAAGGTATAATATTCATTGTGGAGTGTCATGTATACCTCGTCTACACTTCAAATGAATGCAAATGCGACACTCCCTTGCTAGGATATAGCATATTCAGATATCTACGTATCGAAACAATAGAGTTCTAATGCTTCTTAAAACATGATATGGCATCTCATTTCTGTGTTTCATGATAGGATATAATATTCATTGCGAAGTGTCATGTATACATCGTATTCACTTCAAAAGAATGTAAATGCGACACTTCCTTGCTAGGAAATAGAGTTTGCAGATATCTACGTTTCTTAGCAGTAGAGTTCTAATGCTCCTTAAATCGCGATATCGTTTCCCATTTCTATGTTTCATGATAAGATATAATGTTCATTGCGAAGTATCATGTATACCTCGTCTACACTTCAAATGAGTGTAATTGCTACAATTCCTTGCAAGGATATGGCATTTGCAGATATCTACGTATCGTAGCATTAGAGTTCTAATGCTTCTCAATACGCGATATCACATCTCATTTCTATGTTTCATGATGATACATAATATTCATTGCGAAGTGTCGTGTATACCTCGCATACACTTCAAATGAATGCAAATGCGACACTCCCTTGCTAGGATATAGCATTTTCAGATGTCTACGTATCGAAACAATAGGGTTCTAATGCTTCTTAAATTGCCATATCGCTTTTCATTTCTATGTTTCATGATATGATATAATTTTCATTGTGGAGTGTTATGTATACCTCGTACTCACTTCAAAAGAATGAAAATCCGACACTTCCTTTCTAGGAAATAACGTTTCCAGATGTCTACGTATCGAAGCAATAGAGTTATAATGCTTCTTAATTTGCGATATCGCATCTCATTTCTATGTTTCATGATTAGATATAATATTCATTGCGTAGTGTCATGTATACCTCGCATACACTTCAAATGAATGTAAATGCGACACTTCCTTGCTAGGAAATAGCCTTTGCAGATGTCTACGTATCGAAGCAATAGAGTTCAAATGTATCTTAAAACGCGATATCACATCTCATTTCTATGTTTCATGATAAGATGTAATATTCATTGCGAAGTGTTATCTATACCTCGCATACACTTCCAATGAATGTAAATGCGACACTTCCTTCCTATGAAATAAAGTTTGCAGATTTCAACGTATCGAAGCATCAGAGTTCTAATGCTTCTTAAAACGAGATAGCGCACCTCATTTCTATGTTTCAAGGTAAGATATAATATTCATTGCGAATTGTCATTTATACCTCGTATTCACTTCAGAAGAATGTAAATGCGACACTTCCTTGCTAGGAAATAGCGTTTGCTGATGTCTACGCATAGAAGCAATAGAGTTCTAATGCTACTTAAATCGCGATATCGCATCCCATTTCTATTTTTAGTGATGAAGCATAATATTCATTGTGGAGCGTTATGTATACCTCGTTTTCACATCAAAGGAATTTATTTGCGACATTTCATTGCTAGGAAGTAGCGTTTGCAGATGTCTGCGTATCGAAGCAATAGTATTCTAATGCTTCTTTATTCGCGATATCGCATCTCATTTCTATGTTTCATGATAAGATGTAATCTTCATTGCGAAGTGTCATGTATACCTCTAGTACACTTCAAATGAATGTAAATGCGACACTTCCCTGCTTGGAAATAGCGTTTGCAGGTGTCTAAGTATCTAAGCAATATAGCTCTAATGCTTCCTAAAGCGCGATATCGCATCTCATTTCCTTGTCTCACGATGAAATATAATATTCATTTCGAAGTGTTATGCATACCTCGGATACACATCAAAAGAATGTAAATGCGACACTTCCTTGCTAGGAAATAGCGTTTGCAGATGTCTACGTATCGAAGCAATAGAGTTCTAATGCTTCTTAAAACGAGATATCGCATCCCATTTCTATGATTCATGATAAGATATAACATACAATGTGGTGTGTTATATATACATGGTATTCACTTAAAAACAATGTAAATGCGATACTTCCTTGCTAGGAAATTGCGTTTGAGGATGTCTACGTATCGTAACAATAGAGTTCTAACTCTTCTTAAAATGCGATATCGCATATCATTTCTATGTTTCATGATAAGATATAACATTCATTGCGAAGTGTCACGTACACCTCGTATTCACTTCAAATGAATATAAATGCGACACTTCCTTGCTCGGAAATAGCGTTTGCAGATGTCTACGTATCGAAGCAATAGAGTTCTAATGCTTCTTATAACGAGATATCGCATCTCGTTTCTATGTATCATGGTAAGATATAATATTCTTTGTGCAGTGTTATGTATACCTCGTATTCCTTTCAAAAGAATGTAAATGCGACACTTCCTTGCTAGGAAATAGCGTTTGCAGATATCTACGTATAGAAGCAATAGTGTTCTAAAGCTTCTTAAAGCATGATATCGCATCCCATTTCTATGTTCATGATACGATATAATATGCATTGCGAAGTGTCATGTATACCTCGTATTCACTTCTAAAGAATGTAAATGCGAAACTTCCGTGCTAGAAAATAGCGTTTGCCGATATCTACGTATCGTAGCAATAGTGTTCTAAAGCTTCTTAAAGCATGATATCGCATCCCATTTCTATGTTCATGATACGATATAATATGCATTGCGAAGTGTCATGTATACCTCGTATTCACTTCTAAAGAATGTAAATGCGAAACTTCCGTGCGAGAAAATAGCGTTTGCAGATGTCTACGTATCGTAGGAATAGAGTTCTAATGCTTCGCAAAACACGACATCGCATCTCATTTCTATGTTTCATGATAAATATAATATTCATTGCGAAGTGTCGTGTATACCTCGTATACACTTCTGAAAAATGTAATTGCGACACTTCCATGCTATTAAATAGCGTTTGCACATGTCTACGTATCGTAGCAATTGAGTTCCAATGCTTCTTAAATCGCAATATCGCATCTCATTTCTATGTTTCGTGATAAGATATAATATTCATTGTGGAGTGTCATGTATACCTGTTATTCACCTCAAAAGAATGTAAATGCGACACATCCTTGCTCGGAAATAGAGTTTCCAGTTGTCTACGTATGGAAGCAATATATTTCTAATGCTTCTTAAAACGCGATATCGCATCTCATTTCCATGCTTCATGATATGATATAATATTCATTGCGAAGTGTTATGTACACCACGTATTCACTACAAAAAAATGTAAATGCGACACTTCCATGCTAGGAAATAGCGTTTGCAGATGTCCACGTATCGTATCAGTATTGTTCTAATGCTTCTCAAAACGCGATATCGCATCTCATTTCCACGTTTCATGATAAGATATGATATTCATTGCGAAGTGTCATGTATACCTTGCATACACTTCAAATGAATGTAAATGCGACACTTAATTGCTAGGAAGTGGCGTTTGCAGATATCTAGGTATCGTAGCAATGGAGTTCTGATGCTTCTTAAAACGCGAAATCGCTCCTCATTTCTATGTTTCATGATAAGATATAATATTCATTGTGGAGTGATATGTATACCTCGTATTTACTTCAAAAGAGTGTAAATGCGACACTTCCTTGCTAGGAATTACTGATTGCAGATGTCTACGTATCGTAGCAATATAGTTTTAATGCTTCTTAAAGCGCGATATCGCTCCTCATTTCAATGTTTCATTACAAGATATAATATTCATTGCGGAGTGTTATGTATACCTCGCATACACTTCAAATGAATATGCATGCGACACTTTCTTGCTAGGAAATAGCCTTTGCAGATGTTTCCGTATCGAGGCAATAGAGTTCTAATGCTTCTTAAATCGCGATATTGCATCTCATTTCCATGTTTCATGATAAGATATAATATTCACTGAGATGTGTTACGTATATCTCGTCTGCACTTAAAAAGAATGTAAATGCGACACTTCCTTGCTAGGAAATATCGTTTTCATATATCTACGTATCGTAGCAATAGAGTTCTAATGCTTCTTAAAACGCGATATCGCATCTCATTTCTATGTCTCATGATAAGATGTAATATTCATTGCGAAGTGTCATGTCTACCTCGTATTCACTTCAAAAGAATGTAAATGCGACACTTCCATGCTAGGAAATAACGTCTGCAGATGTTTACGTATCGAGGCAATAGGGATGTAATGCTTCTCAAAACGAGATATCGCATCTCATTTCCATGCTTCGTGACAAGATATAATGTTCGCTGCGAAGTGTCACGTATATCTCGTCTACACTTAAAAAGAATGTAAATGCGACACTTCCATGCTAGGAAATAGCGTTTTCATATATCTACGTATCGTAGCAATAGAGTTCCAATGCTTCTTAAAACGCGATATCGCATCTCATATCTATGTCTCATGTTAAGATATAATATTCATTGCGAAGTGTCATGTATACATCGTATTCACTTCAAAAGAATGTAAATGCGACACTTCCTTGCTAGGAAATAGCGTTTGTAGATGTCTACGTATCGAAGCAATAGAGTCCTAATGCTTCTTAAAACAAGATATCGTAACTCATTTCTATGTTTCACGATAAGATATAATATTCATTGCGAAGTGTCATGTATACCTCGCACTCACTTCAAAAGAATGTAAGTACGACACTTCCTTTCTAGGAAGTAGCGTTTCCAGATATCTAGGTATCGAAAGACTAGAGTTCTAATGCTTCTTAAAACGAGATGTCGCATCCCATTCCTATGTTTCGTGACAAGATATAATATTCATTGGGAAATGTAACGTATACTTCGTCTACACTTCAAATGAACGTAAATGCGACACTTCCTTGCTAAGAAACAGCGTTTCCGGTTGTCTACGTATCGATGCAATAGGCTTCTAAAGCTTTTTAAAACGAGATGTCGCATCTCATTTCCATGTTTCATGATATGATATAATATTCATTGCGAAGTGTCATGAATACCTGAAATTCACTTTAAAGGAATGTAAATGCGAAGCTTCCTTGCTAGGAAATAGCGTTTGCAGATGTCTACATATCGAAGCAATAGAGTTCTAATGCTTCTATAACGAGATATCGCATCTCAATACTATGTTTTATGATAAGATATAATATTCATTGCGAAGTGTCATGTAGACCTCGTTTTCCTTCCAAAAGAATGTAAATGCGCAACTACCTTGCTAGGAAGTAGCGTTTGCGGATGTCTACGTATCGAAACTATAGGGTTCTAATGCTTCTTAAATAGCGATACCGCATCTCATTTCTATGTCTCATGATACGATATAATATTCATTGTGCAGTGTTATGTATACCTCGTATTAGCTTCAAAAGAATGTAAATGCGACACTTTCTTGCTAGGAAATAGCGTTTGCCGATGTCTACGTATCGAAGCAATAGAGTTCTAATGCTATTAAATAGCGATATCGCATCTCATTTCGATGTTTCACGAGAAGATATAATATTCATTGCGAAGTGTCATGTATACCTCCTGTTCACTTCAAATGAATGTAAACGCAACGCTTCCTTGTTCTTAAATAGCGTTTGCAGATGTCTATGTATCGTAGGAAGAGTGTTCTAATGCTTCTCAAAATGCGACATCGCATCTCATTTCTATGTTTCATGATAAGATATAATATTCATTGCGAAGTGTCATGTATACCTCGTATTCACTTCAAAGAATGTTAATGCGAAACTTCCTTGCTAGGAAATAGCGTTTGCAGATGTCTACGTATAGTAGCAACAGAGTTCTAACGCTTCTTAAAACGCGATATCGCATCTCATTTCTGTGTTTCATGATAAGATATAATATTCATTGCGAAGTGTCATGTATACCTCCTATTCACTTCAAAAGAATGTAAATGCGACACTTGCTTGCTAGGAAATAGCGTTTGCAGATGTCCACGTACCGAAGTAGTAGAATTCTAATGCTATTTAAATCGCGATATCGCATCTCGTTTCTACGTTCCATGATAAGATATAATATTCATTGCGAAGTGTCATGCATACCTCGTATTCCTTTCAAAAGAATGTTAATGCGACACTTCCTTGCTAGGCAGTAGCGTTTTGAGATGTCTACGTATCGTAGCAACAGAGTCCTAACGCTTCTTAAAATGCGATATCGCATCTCATTTCTGTGTTTCATGATAAGATATAATATTCATTGCGAAGTGCCATGTTTGGCTTTTACACACATCTAAAGAATGTAAATGCGACACTCCCTTGCTAGGAAATTGTGTTTGCCGATGTCTACGTATCGTAGCAATATAGTTCTAACGCTTCTCAAACGTGATATCGCATCTCATTTCTATGTCTCATGATAAGATGTAATGTTCAATGTGGTGTGTTGTCTATACCTCGTATTCATTTCAAAAGAATGTAAATGCGACACTTCCTTACTAGGAAATAGCGTTTGCAGATGTCCACGTATCGTATCAGTGGAGTTCTAATGCTTCTCAAAACGCGATATCGCATCTCATTGCTACGTTTCATGATAAGATATATTATTCATTGCGAATTGTGATGTATACCTCGTATTCACATCAAATGAATGTAATTGCGACACTTCCTTGCTAGGAAATGGCGTTTGGAGATGTCTACGTATCGTTGCAATAGAGTTCTAATGCTTCTCAAAACGCGATAACGCATCTCATTTCTATGTTTCATGATTAGATATAATATTCACTGCGATGTGTTATATATACCACGTATTCGCTGCAAAAGAATGAAAATGCGACACTTCCATGCTAGGAAATATCGTCTGCAGATGTCTACGTATCGTAGCAATAGAGGTCTAATGCTTCTTAAAACGCGATACCGCATCTCATTTCTATGTCTCATGATAAGATATAATATTCATTGCGATGCGACATGTATACCTTGTATTCACTTCAAGGGACTGTAAATGCGACACTACCATGCTAGGAAATAGCGTTTGCAGATGGCTGCGTATCGAAGCAATAGGTTTCTAATGCTTCTTAAAGCGTGATATCACATCTCAATTCTATGTCTCATGATAAGATATAATATTCATTGCGAAGTGTCATGTATACCTCGTATTCACTTCAAAAGAATGTAAATGCTACATTTCCTTGCTAAGAAGTAGCGTCTGCAGGCGTCTCCGTGTCGTAGATGAAGAGTTCTAATGCTACCTAAGACGCGATATCGCATCTCATTTCTATGTTTCGTGATAAAATATAATATTCATTGTGGAGCGTTATGTATACCGCGTATTCGTTTCAAAAGAATGCATATGCGGCTCTTCCTTGCTAGGAAATAGCGTCTGCATATGTCTACATGTCGTAGCAATTGTGTTCTAAAGCTTCTTGAAACGCGATATCGCACCTCATTTCTATGTTTCATGATAAGATATAATATTCATTGTGCATTGTTATGTATACCGCGTATTCACTTCAAAAGAAAGTAAATGCGACACTTCCTTGCTATGAATTATTGTTTGCAGATGTCTAAGAATCGAAGCAATATGGTTCTAATGCTTCTTAAATCGCGATATCGCATTTCATTTCTATGCTTCATGATAACATATAATATTCATTGTGCAGTGTTATGTGTATCTCGTCTACACTTCAAATGAATGTAAATGCGACACTTCCATGCTAGGAAATAGCGTTTGCAGTTGTCTACGTATCGTAGCAATAGAGTTCTATGCATCTTAAAACGCAATATCGCATCTGATTTCTATGTTTCATGATAAGATATAATATTCATTGTGCAGTGTTATGTACACCTCGTATTCACTTGAAAAGAATGTATATGCGACTCTTCCTTGCTAGGAAATAGCGTCTGCAGACGTCTACGTGCCGTAGAAAAAGAGTTCTAATGCATCTTAAAACGAGATGTCGCATCTCATTTCTATGTTTCATGATAAGATATAATATTCATTGCGAAATGTCATGTGTACCTCGTATACACTTCTAAAAAATGTAATTGCGACACTTCCATGCTATTAAATAGCGTTTGCGCATGTCTACGTATCGTAGCAATTGAGTTATAGTGCTTCTTAAAACGAGATATCGCATCACATTTCTATGATTCATGATAAGATATAATATTAATTGCGAAGTGTCATGTATACCACGCATACACTTCAAATGAAAGTAAATGCGACACTTCCTTGCTAGGAAATAAAGTTTGAAGATGTCTACGTATCGTAGCATTAGAGTCCTAATGCTTCTCAAAACGCGATATCGCATCACATTCCTATGTTTCATGATAAGATATAATATTCATTGTGTAGTGTTATGCATACCTCGTATTCACTTGAAAAGAATGTAAATGCGACACTTCCTTGCTAGGAAGTAGCAATGACAGATGTCGACGTATCGAATCAATAGAGTTCTAATCCTTCTCAATACGCGACATCGCATCACATTTCTATGTTTTATGATAAGATATAACATTCATTGCGAAGTGTCATGTATACCTCGTATTTACTTCAAAAGAACGTAAATGCGACACTTCAGTGCTAGGAAATAGCGTTTCCAGATATCTACGTATCGTAGCAATGGTGTTCTAATGCTTCTTAAGGCGCGACATCGCAACTCATTTCTATGTTTCATGATAAGATACAGTTTTCATTGCGAAGCGTCATGTACACCTCGTAATCACTTCAGACGAATGTAAATGCGACACTGCCTTGCTAGGAAATAGCGTTGGCAGATGTCTACGTATCGTAGCAATAGAGTTCTAATGCTTCTTAAAACGCGATTAGCATCTCATTTCTATGTATCATGATCAGATAAAATATTCATTGCGAAGTGTCACTTATACCTCGCACACACTTCAAATGAATGTAAATGCGTCACTTCCTTCCTAGGAATTAGTGTTTGCAGATCTCTACGTATCGAAGCAATAGTGTTCTAATGCTTCTTAATGCGCGACATCGCAGCTCATTTCTATGTTTCATGATAAGATACAGTTTTCTTTGCGAAGCGTCTTGTATACCTCGTAATCACTTCACACGAATGTAAATGCGACACTGCCTTGCTAGGAAGTAGCGATTGCAAATGTCTACGCATCGAAGCAATAGTATTCTAATACTTCTTAAATAGCGACATCGCATCTCATTCCTATGTTTCATGATAAGATATAATATTCATTGTGCAGTGTTATGTATACCTCGTCCACGCTTCAAACGAATGTAAATGCAACACTTCCTTCCTAGGAAATAGCGTTTCCGGATGTCTACGTATCGAAGCAATGGAGTTCTAATGCTTCTTAAAACGCGATATCGCATCTCATTTCTATTATTCGTCATAAGGTATAATATTCATTGCGGAGTGTTATGTATACCCCGTATTCACTTCAAAGGAATGTAAGTGCAATACTTCCTAGCTATTAAATAGCGTTTGGAGATGTCTACGTGTCGTAGCAATAGAGTTCTAGTGCTTCTTAAATCGCGATATCGCATGTCATTCGTATGCTTCATGATAAGATATAATATTCATTGCGATGTATCATGTATACCTCGCACTCACTTCAAAAGAATGTAAGTACGACACTTCCTTTCTAGGAAGTAGCGTTTCCAGATATCTAGGTATCGAAAGACTAGAGTTCTAATGCTTCTTAAAACGAGATGTCGCATCCCATTCCTATGTTTCGTGACAAGATATAATATTCATTGGGAAATGTAACGTATACTTCGTCTACACTTCAAATGAACGTAAATGCGACACTTCCTTGCTAAGAAACAGCGTTTCCGGTTGTCTACGTATCGATGCAATAGGCTTCTAAAGCTTTTTAAAACGAGATGTCGCATCTCATTTCCATGTTTCATGATAAGATATAATATTCATTGCGAAGTGTCATGAATACCTGAAATTCACTTTAAAGGAATGTAAATGCGAAGCTTCCTTGCTAGGAAATAGCGTTTGCAGATGTCTACATATCGAAGCAATAGAGTTCTAATGCTTCTATAACGAGATATCGCATCTCAATACTATGTTTTATGATAAGATATAATATTCATTGCGAAGTGTCATGTAGACCTCGTTTTCCTTCCAAAAGAATGTAAATGCGCAACTACCTTGCTAGGAAGTAGCGTTTGCGGATGTCTACGTATCGAAACTATAGGGTTCTAATGCTTCTTAAATAGCGATACCGCATCTCATTTCTATGTCTCATGATACGATATAATATTCATTGTGCAGTGTTATGTATACCTCGTATTAGCTTCAAAAGAATGTAAATGCGACACTTTCTTGCTAGGAAATAGCGTTTGCCGATGTCTACGTATCGAAGCAATAGAGTTCTAATGCTATTAAATAGCGATATCGCATCTCATTTCGATGTTTCACGAGAAGATATAATATTCATTGCGAAGTGTCATGTATACCTCCTGTTCACTTCAAATGAATGTAAACGCAACGCTTCCTTGTTCTTAAATAGCGTTTGCAGATGTCTATGTATCGTAGGAAGAGTGTTCTAATGCTTCTCAAAATGCGACATCGCATCTCATTTCTATGTTTCATGATAAGATATAATATTCATTGCGAAGTGTCATGTATACCTCGTATTCACTTCAAAGAATGTTAATGCGAAACTTCCTTGCTAGGAAATAGCGTTTGCAGATGTCTACGTATAGTAGCAACAGAGTTCTAACGCTTCTTAAAACGCGATATCGCATCTCATTTCTGTGTTTCATGATAAGATATAATATTCATTGCGAAGTGTCATGTATACCTCCTATTCACTTCAAAAGAATGTAAATGCGACACTTGCTTGCTAGGAAATAGCGTTTGCAGATGTCCACGTACCGAAGTAGTAGAATTCTAATGCTATTTAAATCGCGATATCGCATCTCGTTTCTACGTTTCATGATAAGATATAATATTCATTGCGAAGTGTCATGCATACCTCGTATTCCTTTCAAAAGAATGTTAATGCGACACTTCCTTGCTAGGCAGTAGCGTTTTGAGATGTCTACGTATCGTAGCAACAGAGTCCTAACGCTTCTTAAAATGCGATATCGCATCTCATTTCTGTGTTTCATGATAAGATATAATATTCATTGCGAAGTGCCATGTTTGGCATTTACACACATCTAAAGAATGTAAATGCGACACTCCCTTGCTAGGAAATTGTGTTTGCCGATGTCTACGTATCGTAGCAATATAGTTCTAACGCTTCTCAAACGTGATATCGCATCTCATTTCTATGTCTCATGATAAGATGTAATGTTCAATGTGGTGTGTTGTCTATACCTCGTATTCATTTCAAAAGAATGTAAATGCGACACTTCCTTACTAGGAAATAGCGTTTGCAGATGTCCACGTATCGTATCAGTGGAGTTCTAATGCTTCTCAAAACGCGATATCGCATCTCATTGCTACGTTTCATGATAAGATATATTATTCATTGCGAATTGTGATGTATACCTCGTATTCACATCAAGTGAATGTAATTGCGACACTTCCTTGCTAGGAAATGGCGTTTGGAGATGTCTACGTATCGTTGCAATAGAGTTCTAATGCTTCTCAAAACGCGATAACGCATCTCATTTCTATGTTTCATGATTAGATATAATATTCACTGCGATGTGTTATATATACCACGTATTCGCTGCAAAAGAATGAAAATGCGACACTTCCATGCTAGGAAATATCGTCTGCAGATGTCTACGTATCGTAGCAATAGAGGTCTAATGCTTCTTAAAACGCGATACCGCATCTCATTTCTATGTCTCATGATAAGATATAATATTCATTGCGATGCGACATGTATACCTTGTATTCACTTCAAGGGACTGTAAATGCGACACTACCATGCTAGGAAATAGCGTTTGCAGATGGCTGCGTATCGAAGCAATAGGTTTCTAATGCTTCTTAAAGCGTGATATCACATCTCAATTCTATGTCTCATGATAAGATATAATATTCATTGCGAAGTGTCATGTATACCTCGTATTCACTTCAAAAGAATGTAAATGCTACATTTCCTTGCTAAGAAGTAGCGTCTGCAGGCGTCTCCGTGTCGTAGATGAAGAGTTCTAATGCTACTTAAGACGCGATATCGCATCTCATTTCTATGTTTCGTGATAAAATATAATATTCATTGTGGAGCGTTATGTATACCGCGTATTCGTTTCAAAAGAATGCATATGCGGCTCTTCCTTGCTAGGAAATAGCGTCTGCATATGTCTACATGTCGTAGCAATTGTGTTCTAAAGCTTCTTGAAACGCGATATCGCACCTCATTTCTATGTTTCATGATAAGATATAATATTCATTGTGCATTGTTATGTATACCGCGTATTCACTTCAAAAGAAAGTAAATGCGACACTTCCTTGCTATGAATTATTGTTTGCAGATGTCTAAGAATCGAAGCAATATGGTTCTAATGCTTCTTAAATCGCGATATCGCATTTCATTTCTATGCTTCATGATAACATATAATATTCATTGTGCAGTGTTATGTGTATCTCGTCTACACTTCAAATGAATGTAAATGCGACACTTCCATGCTAGGAAATAGCGTTTGCAGTTGTCTACGTATCGTAGCAATAGAGTTCTATGCATCTTAAAACGCAATATCGCATCTGATTTCTATGTTTCATGATAAGATATAATATTCATTGTGCAGTGTTATGTACACCTCGTATTCACTTGAAAAGAATGTATATGCGACTCTTCCTTGCTAGGAAATAGCGTCTGCAGACGTCTACGTGCCGTAGAAAAAGAGTTCTAATGCATCTTAAAACGAGATGTCGCATCTCATTTCTATGTTTCATGATAAGATATAATATTCATTGCGAAATGTCATGTGTACCTCGTATACACTTCTAAAAAATGTAATTGCGACACTTCCATGCTATTAAATAGCGTTTGCGCATGTCTACGTATCGTAGCAATTGAGTTATAGTGCTTCTTAAAACGAGATATCGCATCACATTTCTATGATTCATGATAAGATATAATATTAATTGCGAAGTGTCATGTATACCACGCATACACTTCAAATGAAAGTAAATGCGACACTTCCTTGCTAGGAAATAAAGTTTGAAGATGTCTACGTATCGTAGCATTAGAGTCCTAATGCTTCTCAAAACGCGATATCGCATCACATTCCTATGTTTCATGATAAGATATAATATTCATTGTGTAGTGTTATGCATACCTCGTATTCACTTGAAAAGAATGTAAATGCGACACTTCCTTGCTAGGAAGTAGCAATGACAGATGTCGACGTATCGAATCAATAGAGTTCTAATCCTTCTCAATACGCGACATCGCATCACATTTCTATGTTTTATGATAAGATATAACATTCATTGCGATGTGTCATGTATACCTCGTATTTACTTCAAAAGAACGTAAATGCGACACTTCAGTGCTAGGAAATAGCGTTTCCAGATATCTACGTATCGTAGCAATGGTGTTCTAATGCTTCTTAAGGCGCGACATCGCAACTCATTTCTATGTTTCATGATAAGATACAGTTTTCATTGCGAAGCGTCATGTACACCTCGTAATCACTTCAGACGAATGTAAATGCGACACTGCCTTGCTAGGAAATAGCGTTGGCAGATGTCTACGTATCGTAGCAATAGAGTTCTAATGCTTCTTAAAACGCGATTAGCATCTCATTTCTATGTATCATGATCAGATAAAATATTCATTGCGAAGTGTCACTTATACCTCGCACACACTTCAAATGAATGTAAATGCGTCACTTCCTTCCTAGGAATTAGTGTTTGCAGATCTCTACGTATCGAAGCAATAGTGTTCTAATGCTTCTTAATGCGCGACATCGCAGCTCATTTCTATGTTTCATGATAAGATACAGTTTTCTTTGCGAAGCGTCTTGTATACCTCGTAATCACTTCACACGAATGTAAATGCGACACTGCCTTGCTAGGAAGTAGCGATTGCAAATGTCTACGCATCGAAGCAATAGTATTCTAATACTTCTTAAATAGCGACATCGCATCTCATTCCTATGTTTCATGATAAGATATAATATTCATTGTGCAGTGTTATGTATACCTCGTCCACGCTTCAAACGAATGTAAATGCAACACTTCCTTCCTAGGAAATAGCGTTTCCGGATGTCTACGTATCGAAGCAATGGAGTTCTAATGCTTCTTAAAACGCGATATCGCATCTCATTTCTATTATTCGTCATAAGGTATAATATTCATTGCGGAGTGTTATGTATACCCCGTATTCACTTCAAAGGAATGTAAGTGCAATACTTCCTAGCTATTAAATAGCGTTTGGAGATGTCTACGTGTCGTAGCAATAGAGTTCTAGTGCTTCTTAAATCGCGATATCGCATGTCATTCGTATGCTTCATGATAAGATATAATATTCATTGCGATGTATCATGTATACTTCGCATACACATCAAATGAATGTAAATGCGACACTTCCTTCCTATTAAATAGCGTTTGCAGGTGTCTATGTCTCGTAGCAGTAGAGTTCTAATGCTTCTTAAATCGCGATATCGCATCTCATTTCTATGTTTTATGATAAGATATAATATTCATTGCGAAGTGTCATGTATACCTCGTATTTATTTCAAAAGAACGTAAATGCGACACTTCAGTGCTAAGAAATAGCCTTTGCAGATGTCTACGTATCGAAGCAATAGCGTTTCAATGCTCCTTAATACGAGATACCGCACCTCATTTCTATGCTCCGTGATTAAATATAACATTCATTGCGAAGTGTATACCTCGTATTCACTTCAAAAGAATGTAAATGCGACACTTCCTTGCTAGGAAATAGCGTTTGCAGATTTCTACATATAGAAGCTATAGAGTTCTAATGCTTCTTAAAACAACATATCGCATCTCATTTCTTTGTTTCATGATAAGATACAATAATCATTTCGAAGTGTCATGTATACCTCATATCGCTTTCAAAACAATGTAAATGCGACACTTCCTTTCTAGGAAATTACGTTTCCATATGTCTACGTATCGTAGCAATAGAGTTCTAATGCTACTCAAAACGCGATATGGCATCTCAATTATAAGTTTCATGATAAGATATAATGTTCATTGCGATGTGCCATATATACCTCGCATACACTTCAAATGAGTGTAAATGCGACACTTCTTTGCGAGGATATAGCATTTGCAGATATCTACGTATCGAAGCAATAGAGTTCTAATGCTTCCTAAAACTGGATATCGCATCCCATTTCTATGTTTCATGATAAGATTTAATATTAATTGCGAAGTGTCATGTATACCCCGTATTCACTTCAAAAGAATTTAAATGCGACACTTCCTTGCTAGGTAATAGCGTTTGCATATGTCTCCGTATCGAAACAATAAGGTTCTAATGATATTTAAATCGCCATGTCGCATCTCATTTCTATGTTTCATGATGAGATATAATATTCATTGCGGAGTGTTATGTATACCTCGTATTCACTTCAAAAGAATGTAAATGCGACACATCCTTGCTAGGAAATAGCGTTTGCAGATATCAACTTATCGAAGCAATAGAGTTCTATTGCTTCTTAAAACGCGATATCGCATCTCATTTCTATGTCTCATGATGAGATATAATATTCATTGCGAAGTGTCACTTATACCTCGCATACACTGCAAATGAATGTAAATGTGACACTTCCTTGCTATTAAATAGCGTTTGCAGATGTCTACGTATCGAAGCAATAGATTTCAAATGCTTCTTAAATCGCGATATCGCATCTCATTTCTATGTTTCATGATAAGATATAATATTCATTGCGAAGTGTTATGTATTCCTCGTATTCACTTCAAAAGAATGTAAATGCGACACTTCCTTGCTAGGAAATAGTGTTTCCAGATATCTACGTATCGTATGCAATAGAGTTCTAATGTTTCTTTAAACGCGATATCGCATCCCATTTCTATGTTTCATGATAAGATATAATATTCATTGCGATATGTCATGTATACCTCTTATTCACTTCAAAGGAATGTAAATGCGACACTTCCTTGCTAGGATGTACCGTTTGCAGATGTCTACGTATCGAAGCAATAGAGTTCTAATGCTGCCTAAATCGTGATATCGCATCTCATTTCTATGTTTCATGATATGATATAATATTCATTGTGGAGTGTTGTCACGTCCGGCGGACGAATTTTTCGTTATCCGGAGTATTCACGACACGAGCCTATTTATACGGTTTTCGGTCCGCGGGAACGCGTTACGATCGGGTCCGACATTTTTGGCTTACGCGACGCAGTAAAAACACTCGCGATATGATGGAAAAGCCTTACCTTTCGCTGTCTTCGGTCTCGATACGCAGGTAGAATGTGCGTCGAGGGTCGTTGGTAGGTATCGATGCAGCGATCGGACGGTTGATGTTGACGGTGACTTTGATTAACTTCCAGCAAAACGGGAAACAGCGGTCTGGATGCAGAGTAGATTCAGCGGAGACTGTGAATATTGCAGAAACGTTGGCTGCAGAGGCAGGCGGATCGGCTTTGATCGGCGTTACGGAGATCTGTGACTGAACCGGAACGATGACGACAGGTTGCTGCGGTACGAGGACTCGGGGTGTATCTCCTAGGTATTCACGAACAAGTGAACGCATAAAATTCTTACGACCCGCGCGTCGTGTTCTTCGCGAACCGGATCCACGTTTCATTCACCCAGTTTTTCTGTACTTTCAGGCAATGTTCAGAAGGATAAGCGGCGGTCCGCTCTATCGAAACGTCGCAAAGCTGAGTTCTATACTCCTTCAAGGTGAACAAACGCAACCCAGTTGTTGGAAGAAACACGTCGTAAAATGTGTAGTATAAGAATAATATTTTAACGTAAGAACTAGTATATTATGTATAGGTTTAGTAATTATTGGAATAGGAACTAGTAGAACTGGTAAAAGAACTTGTAGATTGGATTTAGTAACTAAAGTAAAATATATTCTAAGTTAAATTGTACAACAGTGAAATTATTCTAAGTTAAAATTAGTAAAATAGAAATATCAACGCGTAGCCTAGACCCCACATTGAGGCGGCTTGACATTGAAGCTCGATGTTAATTCTAGGAGACCGAGGACTCGAATGTATCTCTCGAGGCGCGTCTGGGACCTCGTAGGTTCGTGAGGCGCTACGGTCGCAGGCGTTCGTGGTAGGGAGCGCGCGGTCCAGCGAGTGGGGACTCGCGGCTCGTGGTGGGGATAGCGGCACGTGCCGATAGCCAAGGCGCATCTATAGCGTCTAATCTTAAGAATTAGGACTTAGAATTACATGTGTGTTGTGGTGTGTTACAATTCGTGTCGAGTACTTATATCTATGAGTATTATAGACTTATTCTAGAAATAGTATGTAGGTTCAGGCAACGTAGATTTCCTGAACTGGAAAAGTGCCCATTGCGGCGACGGACTGCGGCTTCTTCTCTCTGTTGGGCGGAATTCCTGATGAGAGGGCGATAGGGTTGCTCGTTGGTGCGAGCGAGACAGCGGTCCTTGCAGGCACGACTGAGTGCGTGCGGTCGTGCGAGCGCGAACTCTGCTGGTTGCCCATACTTCAGGCGAGTATTGCAGGTTGCCTGTGTCCAGAGGCCGATGCTGGAAGTTACGAGGATGCTGACGTATGTAATGGGTGACAGGCGCTACGCTTGACGTCACAGTGTCATGTATACCTCGCATTCACTTCAAATGAACGTAAATGCGACGCTTCCTTGCCAGGAAGTAGCGTTTCCAGATGTCTACGTATAGAAGCAATAGAATTCTAATGCTTCTTAAAACGGGATATGGCATCTCACTTTTATGTTTCATGATAAGATTTAATATTAATTGCGAAGTGTCGTGTATACCTCGTATTCAGTTCAAAATGATGGAAATGCGACACATCCCGTCTAGAAATAGCGTTTCCAGATGTCTACGTATCGACGCAATAGAGTTCTAATGCTGCTTAAATCGCGATATCGCATCTCATTTCTATGTTTTATGATAAGATATAATATTCATTGCGAAGTGTCATGCATACCTCGCATACACATCAAATGAATCTAAATGCGACACTTCCTTGCAAGGATATAGGGTTTGCAGATTTCTACGTATCGAAGCAATAGAGTTCTACTGCTTCCTAGATCGCGATATCGCATCTCATTTCTATATTTCACGATAAGATATAATACTCATTGTGCAGTGTTATGTATACCTCGTATTCACTTCAAAAGATTGTAAATGCGACACTTCCATGCTAGGAGATAACGTTTGCTGATGTCTCCTTATCGAAGCAATAGAGTTCTAATGCTTCTTAAATAGCGATATCGCATCTTATTTCTATGTTTCATGATAAGATATAATATTCATTGTGGAGTGTTATGTATACCCCGTATTCATTTCAAAACAATGTAAATGCGACACTTCCTTCTAGGAAATAGCGTTTCCAGATATCTACGTATTGTAGTAGTAGAGTTCTAATGCTTCTGAAAACCACAAATCGCATCTCACTTTTATGTTTCATGATAAGATATAATGTTCATTGCGAAGTATCAGGTATACCTCGTCTACACTTCAAATGAGTGCACATGCGACACTTCCTTGCGAGGATATAGCATTTGCAGATATGTACGTATCGAAACAATAGAGTTCTAATGCTTCTTAAAACATGGTATGGCATCTCATTTATATGTTTCACGATCAGATATAATACTCAATGCGAAGTGTCACGTATACCTCGCATACACTTCAAATGAATGTAAACGCGACGCTTCCTTGCTAGGAAGTTGCGTTTGCAGATGTCTACGTATCGATGCAATAGGGTTCTAAGTCTCCTTATATCGCGGTATCGCAGCTCATTTCTACGTTTCATGATAAGATATAATATTCATTGTGCTGTGTTATGTATACCTCGTATTCACTTCAAAAGAAAGTAAATGCGACACTTCCTTGCTAGGTAATAGCGTTTGCAGACGTGTACTTATTGCAGCAATAGTGTTCTAATGCTTCTCAAAACGCGATATCGTATCTCATTTCCATGTTTCATGATAAGATATAATATTCATTGCGATGTGTCATGTATACCTCGCATTCACTTCAAAGGAACGTAAATGCGACGCTTCCTTGCTAGGAAGTAGCGTTTGTAGATGTCTACGTATCGAAGCCAGAGTGTTCTAATGCTTCTTAAATCGCGATGTCGCATCTCATTTCTATGTTTCATGATAAGATATAATATTCATTGCAAAGTGTCGTGTATACCTCGCATTCACTTCAAAGGAACGTAAATGCGACGCTTCCTTGCTAGGAAGTAGCGTTTGTAGATGTCTACGTATCGAAGCCAGAGTGTTCTAATGCTTCTTAAATCGCGATGTCGCATCTCATTTCTATGTTTCATGATAAGATATAATATTCATTGCAAAGTGCCGTGTATACCTCGTATTCACTTTAAATGAATGTAAATGCGACACTTAATTGCTAGGAAGTAGCGTTTGCAGATGTCTACGAATCGTAGCAATAGTGTTCTAATGCTTCTTAAAACGAGACGCCGCATCTCATTTCTATGTTTCATGATAAGATATAATATTCATTGCGAAGTGTCATGAATACCTCGGATACACTTAAAATGAATGTAAATGCGACACTTCCTTGCTAGGAAATAGCGTTTGCAGATGTCTACGTATCGTAGCAATAGAGTTCTAATGCTACTCAAAACGCGATATGGCATCTCAATTATATGTTTCATGATAAGATATAATATTCATTGCGATGTGCCATGTATACCTCGCACACACTTCAAATGGATTGTAAATGCTACACTTCCTTGCTAGGTAATAGCGTCTGCAGATGTCTACGTATCGTAGCAATAGAGTTGTAATGCTTCTTAAATCGCGATATCGCACCTTATTTCTATGTTTCATGATAAGATATAATATTCATTGTGCAGTGTTATGTATACCTCGTATTCACTTCAAAGAAAGTAAATCCGACACTTCCTTGCTAGGATATACCAATGCCAGATGTCTGCGTATGGAAGCAACAGAGTTCTAATGCTTCTTAAAACGAGATATCGCATCTCAATTCTATGTTTTATGATATGATATAATATTCATTGCGAAGTGTCATGTATACCACGTATTCACTTCTAAAGGATGTAAATGCGACACTTCCTTACTAGGAAATAGCGTTTGCAGATGTTTGTGTATCGAAGCAATAGAGTTTGAATCCTTCTTAAAACGCAATATCGCATCTCATTTCTATGTTTCGTGATAAGATATAATATTCATTGTGTATAAATGCTACACTTCCTTGCTAGGAAGCAGTGTTTGCAGATGTCTACGTATCGTAGTAATAGGGTTCTTCTGCTTCTTAAATCGCGATATCGCATCTCATTTCTATGTTTCATGATAACATATAATATACGTAGCGAAGTGTTATGTATACCTCGCATACACATCAAATGTATGTAAATGCCACACTTCCTGGCTAGGAAGTAGCGTTTGCAGATGTCTACGTATCGTAGCAATAGTGCTCTGATGCTTCTTAAAATGAGATATCGCATCTCATTGCCATGTGTCATGATAAGATATAATATTCATTGTGGAGTGTTATGCATACCTCGTATTCATTTCAAAAGAATGTAAATGCCACACTTCCTTGCTAGGAAATAGCGTTTGCAGATGTCTACGTATCGTACCTACAGAGTCCTAAAGCTACTTAAAACGCGATATCGCAACTCACTACTATGTTTCATGATATGATACAATATTCATTGCGAAGTGTCATGTATAACTATTATTCACTTCAAATGAATGTAAATGCGACAATTCCTTGCAAGGAAGGAGCGTTTGCAGATGTCTACGTTTCGAAGCAATAGAGTACTAATGCTTCTTAAAACAGGATATCGCATCTCATTTCCATGTTTCATGATAAAATATAATATTCACTGCGGAGTATCATGCATACCTCGTATCCACTTCAAAGGAATGTTAATGCGACCCTTTCTTGCTAGGAAAAAGCGTCTGCAGATGTCTCCGTATTGAGGCAATAGAGTTCTAATTCTTCTTAAATTGCGCTATCGTATCTCATTTCTATGTTTCTTGATAAGATATAATATTCATTGTTGAGTGTTATGTATACCTCGTATTCACTACAAAAGAAAGTAAATGCGACACTTCCTTGCTGTGAAATGGCGTTTCCAGATTTCTACGTATCGAAGCAATAGATTTCTATTGCTTCTTAAATCGCGATATCGCATCTCATTTCTATGTATCACGATAGGCTATAATATTCATTGCGAATTGTCTTGTATACCTCGCATACACGTCAAATGAATGTAAATGCGACACTTCCTTGCTAGGAAATAGCGTTGGCCGATGCCTACGTATCGAAGCAATAGAGTTCTAATGCTTCTTAAATCGCGATATGACATCTCATTTCTATGCTTCATGATAAGGTATAATATTCATTGTGTAGTGCTATATATACCTCGTATTCACATCAAAAGAATGTAAATGCGACTCTTCCTTGCTAGGAAATAGCCTTGGCCGATGTCTACGTATCGACGCAATAGAGTTCTAATGCTTCTTAAATCGCATCTCATTTCTATGTTTCATCATAATATATAATATTCATTACGAAGTATCACTTATACCTCGCATACACTTCAAATAAATGTAAATGCGACACTTCCTTCCTAGGAAATAGCGATTGTAGATGTCTACGTCTCGAAGCAATAGAGTTCTAATGCTTCTTAAAACGGGATACCGGATCTCATTTTTATGTTTCATGATAAGATATAACATTAATTGCGAAGTGTCATGTATACCTCGTATTCTCTTAAAAAGACTGTAAATGCAACACGTCCTTGCGAGGATATAGCGTTTGAAGATGTCTCCGTATCGAAGCAATAGAGTTCTAATGCTTCTTAAATCGCATCTCATTTCTATGTTTCATGATGAGATAAAATATTCATTGCGGAGTGTTGTGTATATCTCGTATTCACTTCAAAGAATGTAAATGCGACACTTCCTAGCTAGGAAATAGCGTTTCCAGATGTCTACGTGTCGTAGCAATAGTGTTCTACTGCTTCTTAAAACGCGATATCGCATCTCATTTCTATGTTTCATGATAAGATATAATATTCATTGCGAAGTGTCATGAACACTTCGTATTTACTTCAAATGAATGTAAATGCGACACTTCTTTGCTAGGAAATAGCGTTTGCAGATGTCTACGTATCGTAGCAAACGTGTTCTAATGCTTCTTATTACGAGAAATCGCTCCTCACTCCTATGTTTCATTATAAGATATAATATTCATTGCGAGGTGTCATGTATACCTCGCATACACTTCAAATGAATGTAAATGTGACACTTCCTTTCTAGGAAATAGCGTTTGCGGATGACTACGTATCGCAGCAATAGATTTCTGATGCTTCTTAAATCGCGATATCGCATCTCATTCCTATGTTTCGTGATAAGATATAATATTCCTTGCTAGGAAATAGCGTTTGCAGATGCCTACGTGTCGTAGCAATAGAGTTCTAATGCTTCTCAAAACGCGATATCGCATCTCATTTCTATGTCTCATGATAAGATATAATATACATTGCCAAGTGTTATGTATTCCTCGTCTACACTTCAAATGAATGTAAATGCGACACTTCCATTCTAGGAAGTAGCGTTTGTAGATGTCTACGTATCGAAGCAATAGATTTCTAATGCTTCTTCAAACAAGATATCGCATCACATTTCTATGATTCATGATAAGATATAGTATTCATTGTGCACTGTTATGAATACCTCGTATTCGCTTCAAGGGAATGTAAATGCGTCATGATAAGATATAATATTCATTGCGATATGGCATGTACACCTCTCATATACTTCAAATGAATGTAAAGCCGACACCTCCTTGCTAGGTAATAGCGTTTGCAGGTGTCTACGTATCGAGGCAATAGAGTTCTAATGCTTCCCAAAACGCGACATCGCTTCTCATTTCTATGTCTCATGATAAGATATAATATACATTGCCAAGTGTTATGTATTCCTCGTCTACACTTCAAATGAATGTAAATGCGACACTTCCATTCTAGGAAGTAGCGTTTGTAGATGTCTACGTATCGAAGCAATAGATTTCTAATGCTTCTTCAAACAAGATATCGCATCACATTTCTATGATTCATGATAAGATATAGTATTCATTGTGCACTGTTATGAATACCTCGTATTCGCTTCAAGGGAATGTAGATGCGTCACTTCCTTGCTAGGAAATAGCGTTTCCAGATGTCTACGTATCGTTCAAGCGTATTATAATGCTTCTTCAAACGAGATATCGCATATCATTTCTATGTTTCATGATAAGATATAATATTGGTTGCAACGTGTTATGTATTCCTCGTCTACACTTCAAAGGAATGTAAATACGACACTTCCTTGCTAGGAAATAGCGTTTGCAGATGTCTAAGTATCGTAGGAGTAGAGTTCTAATGCTTCGTAAAAAGCGATTTCTATGTCTCATTTCTATGTTTCATGATAGGACATAATATTCATTGCGAAGTGTCACTTATACCTCGCTTACACATCAAATGAATGCAAATGCCACACTTAGTTGCTAGGAAATAGCGTTTCCAGATTTCTACGTATCGAAGCAGTAAAGTTCTAATGCCTCTTAAAACGGGATATCGCTTCTCATTTCCATGTTTCATGATAAGGTATAATATTCATAGCGAAGTGTCAGGTATACCTCGTATTCACTTCAGAAGAATGTAAATGCGACACTTCCTTGCTAGTAAATAGTGTTTGCAGCTGTCTACGTATCGTTGCAATAGTGTTCTAAAGCTTCCTAAAACGCGATATCGCATCTCATTTGTATGTTTCATGATGAGATATAATATTCATTGCGAAGTGTCATTTATACCTCGCATACACTTCAATTCAATGTAATTGCGACACTTCCTTGCTAGGAAATAGAGTTTCCAGATGTCTACGTATCGTAGCAAGCGTGTTATAATGCTTCTTAAAACGAGATATCGCATCTCATTTCTATATTTCATGATAAGATATAATATTCATTGCAAAGTGTTATGTATACCTCGCACACACTTCAAATGAATGTAAATGCAACACTTCCTTGCTAGGATATAGCGATGGCAGATGTCTAGGTATGGAAGCAACAGAGTTCTAATACTTCTTAAAACGGGATATCGCATCTCATTTCTATGTTTCATGATATGATATAATATTCATTGCGAAGTGTCATGTATTCTTCGCGTACACATCAAATGAATGTAAATGCGACACTTCCTTCCTATTAAATAGCGTTTGCAGATGCCTACATCTCGTAGCTGTAGAGTTCTAATGCTTCTTAAATCGCATATCGCATCTCATTTCTATGTTTCATGATAAGATATAATATTCATTTCGAAGTGTCATGTATACCTCGTATTCACTTCAAAGGAATGTTAATGCGACACTTCCTTGCTTGGAAGTTTCGTTTGCAGATGTCTACGTATCGAAGAAATAGGGTTCTAATGTTTCTTAAATCGGGATATCGCATCTCATTTCTATGGTTCATGATAAGATATAATATTCATTGCGAAGTGTTACGTATTCCTCGTCTACACTTCAAATGAATATAAATGCGACACTACCTTTCTAGGAAATAGCGTTTCCAGATGTGTACGTATCGAAGCAATAGGGTTCCAATGCTTCTTAAAACGCGATATCGCACCTCATTTCTATGTTTCATGATAAAATATAATATTCATTGTGAAGTGTTACGTATACCTCGTATTCACTTCAAAAGAATGTAAATGCGACGCTTCCTTGCTAGGAAATGGCGTTTGCAGATATCTCCGTTTCGAAGCAATAGATTTCTAGTGCTTCTTAAGTCGCGATATCGCATCTCATCTCTATGTTTCATAATAAGATATAATATTCATTGTGAAGATACATGTATGCAACGCATTCACTTCAAGGGAATGTAAATGCGGCATTTCATTATCAGGAAATAGCGATTGCAGATGTCTACGTATCGCAGCAATAGAGTTCTAGTTCTTCTTAAAATGGGATATCGCATCTCATTTCTATGTTTGCTGATAAGATATAATATTCATTGCGAAGTGTCACTTATACCTCGCATGCACTTCAATTGAATGTAAGTGCGACACTTCCTTGCCAGGAAATAGCGCTTGCAGATATCTACGTAACGAAACAAAAGAGTTCTAATGCTTCAAAAAGCGCGATATCGCATCACATTTCTATGTATCATGATAAGATATAATATTCATTGAGCTGTGTTATGTATACCTCGTATGCACTTCAAAAGAATGTAAATGCGACACTTCATTGCTAGGAAATAGCGTTTCCAGATGTGTACGTATCGAAGCAATAGGGTTCCAATGCTTCTTAAAACGCGATATCGCACCTCATTTCTATGTTTCATGATAAAATATAATATTCATTGTGAAGTGTTACGTATACCTCGTATTCACTTCAAAAGAATGTAAATGCGACGCTTCCTTGCTAGGAAATGGCGTTTGCAGATGTCTACGTATCGAAGCAATAGAGTTCTAATGCTACTTAAAACGCGAAATCGCATCTCATTTCTATGTTTCATAATAAGATATAATATTCATTGCGGAGTGTCACTTATACCACGTATACACAGCAAATGAATGTTAATGCGACACTTCCTTGCTAGGAAATAGCGTTTGCAGATGTCTACGTATCGAAGCAATAGCGTTCTAATGCTTCTTATAATGCGATATCGCATCTCATTTCTATGTTTCATGTTAAGATATAATATTCATTGCGAAGTGCATGTATACCTCGCATTCACATCAAATGAATGTAAATGCGACACTACCTTGCTAGGAAATAGCGATGGCAGATGTCTATGTATCGAAGCAATAGAGTTCTAGAGCTTCTCAAAGCGCGATATCGCATCTCATTTCTGTGTTTCATGATAAGATAGAATATTCATTGCGAAGTGTATGTATACCTCTTATCGCTTTCAAAATGATGTAGATGCGACACACACTTGCTATTAAATAGCGATTGCAGATGTCAACGTATCGAAGCAATAGAGTTCTAATGCTTTTTATAACGAGATATCGCATCTCAATTCTATGTTTTATGATAAGATATAATATTCATTGCGAAGTGTTATGTATTCCTCGTCTCCACTTCAAACGAATGTAAATGCGACACTTCCTTCCTAGGAAATTACGTTTCCACATGTCTACGTATCGAAGCAATAGACTTCCAATGCTTCTCAGAACGCGATATCGCATCTCTTTTCTTTGCTTCATGATATGATATAATATCCATTGCGAAGTGTTATGTATTCCTCGTCTACACTTCAAATTCAATGTAAATGCGACACATCCCTTCTAGGAAATAGCGCATCCAGATGTCTACGTATCGAAGCAATGGAGTTCTAATGCTTCTTAAAACGCGATATCGCATCTCATTTCTATTATTCGTGATAAGGTATAATATTCATCGCGGAGTGTTATGTATACCCCGTATTCACTTCAAAGGAATGTAAATGCGATACTTCCTAGCTATTAAATAGCGTTTGCAGATGTTTACGTATCGTAGCAATAGAGTTCTAGTGCTTCTTAAATCACGATATCGCATGTCATTCGTATGCTTCATGATAAGATATAATATTCATTGCGAAGTGTCATGTATTCTTCGCATACACATCAAATGAATGTAAATGCGACACTTCCTTGCTATTAAATAGCGTTTGCAGATGTCTACGTCTCGTAGCTGTAGAGTTCTAATGCTTCTTAAATCGCGATATCGCATCTCATTTCTATGTTTTATGATAAGATATAATATTAATTGCGAAGTGTCATGTATACCTCGTATTCACTTAAAAAGAATGTAATTGCGACACTTCCTTGCTAGGAAATATCGTTTGCAGATGTCTCCGTATCGAAGCAGTAGATTTCTAACGCGTCTTAAAGCGCGATATCGCATCTCATTTCTATGTTTTATGATAAAATATAATATTGATTGCGACGTGTCATGTATGCCCCGTATTTACTTCAAAAGAACGTAAATGCGACACTTCCTTTCGATTAAATAGCGTTTGCAGATGTCTACGTGTCGCAGCAATAGGTTTCTAATGCTTTTTAAATCGCGATATCGCATCTCAATACTATGTTTCATGATAAGATACAATATTCATTGCGAAGTGTCATGTATACCTCGTACTCACTTCAAAAGAATGTAAATGCGACACTTCCTTGCTAGGAAACAGCGTTTGCAGGTGTCTCCGTATCGAAGCAATAGAGTACTAATGCTTCTTAAATCGCGATATCGCATTTCATTTCTATGTTTCGTCATAAGGTATAATATTCATTGTGGACTGTTATGTATACCCCGTATTCACTTCAAAAGAATGTAAATGCGACAGTTCCATGCTAGGCAATAGCGTTTGGATATGACTAAGTATCGTAGCAATAGTGTCCTAATGTTCCTTAAGCCGCGATATCGCCTCTCACTTCTATGTTTCATTATAAGATATAATATTAATTGCGAAGTGTTTTGTATTCCTCGTCTACCCTTCAAGTGAATGTAAATGCGACACTTCCATTCTAGGAAATAGCGTTTCCATATATCTAGGTATCGTAGCAGTAGACTTCTAATGCTCCATAAAACGGGATATCGCATCTCATTTCTATGTTCCATGATAAGTTAGAATATTCATTGTGCGGTGTTATGTATACCTCGTATTGACTTCAAGTGAATGTAAATGCGACACTTCCTTGCTAGGAAATTGCGTTTTCTGATGTCTCCGTATCGAAGCAGCAGAGTTCTATTACTTCTTAAATCGCGATATCACATCTATCGCAATGTACATTGCGAAGTGTCATGTATTCCTTGTCTACACTTCAAATGAATGTAAATGCGACACTTCCTCGCTAGGAAATAGCGTTTGCGGATGTCTACGTATCGAAACAATAGAGTTCTAATGCTTCTAAAACGCGATATAGCATCTCATATCCATGTCTCATTATAGGATATAATATTCATTGCGAAGTGTCATGTATACCACGCATACACTTCAAATGAATGTAAATGCGACACTTCCTTGCTAGGAATTAGAGTTTGCAGATGTCTACGTATCGTAGCAATAGAGTTCTAATGCTTCTTAAAACGCGATACCGCATCTCATTTCTATGTCTCATGATAAGATATAATATTCATTGCGATGCGACATGTATACCCTGTATTCACTTCAAAGGACTGTAAATGCGACACTACCATGCTAGGAAATAGCGTTTGCAGATGGCTGCGTATCGAAGCAATAGATTTCTAATGCTTCTTAAAGCGTGATATCGCATCTCAATTCTATGTCTCATGATAAGATATAATATTCATTGCGAAGTGTCATGTATACCTCGTATTCACTTCAAAAGAATGTAAATGCTACATTTCCTTGCTAAGAAGTAGCGTCTGCAGGCGTCTCCGTGTCGTAGATGAAGAGTTCTAATGCTACTTAAGACGAGATATCACATCTCATTTCCATGTTTCATGGTAAGGTATAATATTCATTGCGAAGTGTTATGTATACCTCGCATACACTTGATATGAATGTAAATGCGACACATCCTTTCTAGGAAGTATCGTTTCCAGATGTCTACGTATCGAAGGAATAGAGTTCTAATGCTTCTTAGAAGGGGAAATCGTATCTCATTTCTATGTTTCATGATAAGATATAATATTCATTGCGAAGTGTCATGTATGCCTCGTATTCACATCAAAAGAATGTAAATGCGACACTTCCTTGCTAGGAAATGGCGTTTGCAGGTGTCTACGTATCGAATCATTAAAGCTCTAGTGCTTCCTGATCGCGATATCGCATCTCATTTCTATGTTTCATGATAAGGTATAATATTCATTGCGAAGTGTTATGTATACGTCGCAAACACTTCAAATGAATGTAAATGCGACACTTCCTTGCTAGGAAATAGCGTTTGCAGATGTCTACGTATCGAAGCAATAGAGTTCTAAGGCTTCTTAAAACGAGATACCGCATCTCATTCCTATGTTTCATGATAAGATATAATATTCATTACGAAGTGTCATGTATAGCTCGCATACACTTCATATGAATGTAAATGCGACACTTTCTTGCTAGGTTATAGCGTTTGCAGATGGCTACATATCGAAGCAATAGAGTTCTAATGCTTCTTAAAACAAGATGTCGCATCTCATTTCTACGTTTCATGTTAAGATATAATATTCATTGCGAAGTGTCATGTATACCTCGTATTCACTTCAAAAGAATGTAAATGCGACACTTCCTTGCTATTGAATAGCGTTCGCAGATGTCTACATATCGTACCAATAGATTTCTAATGCTTTTTAAATCGGGATAACGCATCTCATTTCTATGTTTCATGACAATATATAATATTCATTGAGAAGTGTTGTTTATACCTCGTCTTCACTTGAAAAGAGTGCAAATGCGTCACTTCCTTGCTAGGAAATTGCGTTTGCAGATGTCTACGTATCGTAGCAATAGAGTTCTAATGCTTCTTAAATCGCGATATCGCACCTTATTCCTATGTATCCTTATAAGGTATAATATTCATTGTGGACTGTTATGTATACCCCGTACGCAGTTCAAGTGAATGTAAATGCGACACTTCCTTCCTAGGAAATAGCGTTTGTAGATGCCTACGCATCGAAGCAATAGAGTCCTTATGCTTCTTAAAACGAGATATCGCACCTTATTCCTATGTTTCATGATAAGATATAGTTTTCTTTGTGGAGTGTTATGTATACCTCGCATTCACTTCAAAAGAATGTAAATGCGACTCTTCCTTGCTATTAAATAGCGTTTGCAGATGTCCAGATATCGGAGCAGTAGAGTTCTAATGCTATTTAAAACGGGATGTCGCATCTCGTTTCTATGTTTCATGATACGATATAAAATTCATTGCGAAGTGTCATGTATACCTCGTATTCACTTCTAAAGAATGTAAATACGAAACTTCCTTCCTAGAAAATAGCGTCTCCAGATGTCTACGTATCGAAACAATAGAGTTCTGATGCTTCTTAAATTGCGATATCGCATCTCATTTCTATGTTTCATGACAAGATATAATATTCATTGCGAACTGTCATGCATACCTCGTATTCACATCAAAAGAATGTAAATGCGACATTTCCTTGCTAGGAAATAGCGTTTCCAGATGTCTACGTATCGAAACAATAGAGGTCTAGTGCTTTTTAAACCGCGATATCGCATCTCATTTCCATGCTTCATGATAAGATATATCATTAATTGCAAAGTGTCATGTATACCTCGCATAGACTTCTAATGAATGTAGATGCGACACTTCCTTGCTAGGAAATAGCGGTTGCAGATGTCAACGTATCGAAGCAATAGAGTTCAAATGCTTCTTAAAACGGGATATAGCATCACATCTCTTAGCCAATGATAAGATATAATATTAATTGCGAAGTGTCATGTATACCTCATATACACTTCAAAAGAATGTAAATGCGACATTTCCTTCCTAGGAAATTGCTTTTGCAGATGTCTACGTATCGTAGCAATAGATTTCGGATGCTTCTTAAATCGCGATATCGCATCTCGTTTCTATTTTTCGTTATAAGATGTACTATTCATTGTGGAGTGTTATGTATACCTCGTATTCACTTCAAATGAATGTAAATGCGATACTTCCTTGCTAGGAATTAGCGTTGGCAGATGTCTACGTATCGAAACAATAGTGTTCTAATGCTCCTTAAAACGATATATCGCACCTCATTTCTATGTTATCATGATATTCATTGCGAAGTGTCATGTGTATCTCATATTCACTTCTAAAGTATGTAAATGCAACACTTCCTTGCTAAGAAGTAGCGTTTGCAGATGTCTACGTATCGAAGAAACATAGTTCTAATGCTTCTTAAATAGAGATATCGCTTCTCATTTCTATGTCTTGTGTATATCATATTCACTTCAAAAGAATGTAAATGCCGCACTTTCTTGCTAGGAAATAGCGTTGGCAGATGTCTACGTGCCGAAGCAATAGTGTTCTAATGCTTTTTAAATCGCCATATCGCATCTCATTTCTATGTTTCATGATAAGATATAATATTCATTGTGGAGTGTTATGTATACCTCGTATTCACTTCAAAAGAAAGTAAATGCGACACTTCCTAGCAAGGAAATAGCGTTTGTAGATGTCTACGTATCGCACCAGTAGAGTTCCAACGCTTCTTAAAATGTGTCACGTCCGGCGCAACTATTTTCCGTTGCTCCGGAGGCTTTACGACACGAGCCTATTTTTCGGTAATTCGGTCCGCGGGAACGCGTTAAGACCGGGTCCGACAATTTCGGCTGACGCGACACTAGCGAAAACACTCGCGATAATAAGAGAATGACCCTACCTTTCGATGATTTCTCTCTCGATCTGTACGTACAAACGGCGTCGAGGATCGTTCGCTGGGATCGTAGCGGAGCTCGGTCGGTTGGCTGCTACGGAAATCTCGATCAGTCGCCAGCGAAGAGGAGGATGGCAGTCGGAATTCAGCGGTGATGCAGAGGCTCCAGCGGTAATTGTAGCAGCTTCGGCTGCGAAAGTGGCAGAATCGGCGTGATGCGTCGTGGTGTCTGGATCGGAAACGTTGACGGTCGCTTCGGAAAGCGGCGGCTGGGCTGGTGCGAAGGCCGGTCGCTGGTATACGAGGATTCTCGGAACGTCCTCCATATATTCACGCACAAGTGATCGTAAGAAATTCTTCCTACCCGCACGTCGCGTTCTTCGCAAACCGGAAGCACGACTCATTCACCAGGTTTTTCTGTACTTTCGACTAAGATCTGAAGGATAAGCGGCGGTCCGCTCTATCTCAACGTCACCAAGCCGATTTCTATACTCCTTCAAGGTGATGAAGAGCAACCCCAGTTGTATGGAAGAACCCGTGGAAGAATTCGTAGTTAAATGTAATGTTAAAAGTAGAACTAGTATTATAAACACTTGATAAAATTAAAGGATATGGAAATAGTAAACTTGGTAAAAGAACTTGTACTTGGATATAGTAAAAATAAAAATAAAATATATTCTAAGTTTAAAGTATACAAGAATTGGAATTATTCTAAGACTAAGACTAAGTTAAAATGGAAATAGAAACGCGATGCCTGAACCCCACATTGAGGCGGCTAATGATCTAGAACTAGAAGTTTCGACTAATCGGTAGGAGATCTCGAGTCAGAGTGAGCTCTGGAGACGCGTCTCGGACCTCCTTGGTTCGCGAGGCGCTACGGTCGCGGACGCTCGTGGTAGGGAGATCGCGGTCCCGCGAGTGGGGGACTCGCGTCTCGTGGCGGGGAGCGCGCGGTCCAGCGAGTGGGGACTCGCGGCTCGTGGTGGGGCTAGCGGCGCATGCCGCTGGCCGGACGCATCATACGCGTTTGACTTATGAGCTAATACAGTATAGACTTAGAATTATGTGTGTGTTGTTTGTGTCTTACATTCGTTTCGTGTATAACTTAGATCCAGGAATTCTTATATAAAGATATATGCGTCATGATATAGTATGTATGTACTAGCTTAGAAGTAATATACAGGTTCTAGCAGATCCTGTTCCCGGAATTGGAAAAGTCCCCATTCAGGTGATGGGCTGCGGCTACGTCTTCCTGCAGGACGGAATCCTCGGTGCGAGGGGGATAGGGCTGCCTGTCCTTGGTGCGGGCGAGACAGGTATACTCGGCGGTGCGAGTGAGACAATGGTGCCTGGTGCGAGCGAGACAGGTATACTCGGCGGTGTGAGTGAGACAGCGGAACTTGGTGAGCGCGTGCAGGTACGCGCGCGCGAACACTTCCAGTTGCTGGTCCTGCAGACGAGCTTGGCTGGTTGCATGCGTCCAGGGGTTGATGCAGGGGGGTGCGAGAAGGTTGATGGGTGGCAGGCGGTACGCCTGACGTCACAAATGCGATATCGTATCTCATTTCTATGTTTCACGATAAGATATAATATTAATTGCGAAGTGTCATGTATACCTCATATTCACTTCAAAGAATGTGAATGCGACACTTCATTGTTAGGAAGTAGCGTTTGCAGATATCTACGTGTCGTAGCAATGGAGTTCTAATGCTTCCTAAAGCGCGAAATCGCATCTCATTTCTATGTTTCGTGATAAGATATAATATTCATTGCGAAGTGTTATGTATAGCTTTTATTCACTCCAAAAGAATGTAAATTCGCACTCCCTTGCTAGGAAATAGTGTTTGCATATGTCTACGTATCGTAGCAATATAGTTCTAACGTTTCTCAAACGCGATATCGCATCTCATTTCTATGTTTCATGAAATGATATAATATTCATTGCGACGTGTCATGTATACCTCGCATTCACTTCAAATGAATGTAAATGCGACAATACCTTGCTAGGAAATAGCGTTTCCAGATGTCTACGTATCGAAGCAATAGAGTTCTAATGCATCTTAAAACACCATTTCGCATCTCATTTCTACGTCTCATTATAAGATATAATATTCATTGCGAAGTGTTTTGTATTCCTCGTCTACACTTCAAACGATTTCAAATGCGACACTTCCTTGCTAGGAAATAGCGTTTGCAGATGTCTCGGTATCGAAGCAATAGATTTCTAATGCATCTTAAATCGCCATATCGCTTCTCATTTCTATGATTCATGATAAGATATAATATTCATTGCGAAGTGTCATGTATACCTCGCATACACTTCAAATGAATGTAAATGCGGCACTTCCTTGCTATCATATAGCCATGGCAGATTTCTACGTATGGAAGCAACAGAGTTCTAATGCTTCTTAAATCGAGATATCGCATCTCATTTCTACGTTTTATGATGAGATATAATATTCACTGCGGAGTGTCATGTATGCCTCGTATTCACTTCAAAAGAATGTAAATGCGTCACTTCCTTGCTAGGAAATAGCGTCTGCAGATATTTACGTATCGTAGCAATAGGGTTCTAATGCTTCTTTAATCGCGATATCGCACTTCATTTCTATGTTTCATGATGAGATATAATATTCATTGTGGAGTGTTATGTATACCGCGTATTCACTTCAAAAGAATGTAAATGCGACACTTCCTTGTTAGGAAATAGCGTTTGCAGATGTCTACGTATCGAAGCAATAGTGTTCTAATGCTTCTTAAGTCGCGATATCGCTTCTCATTTCTAAGCTTAATGATAAGATATAATATACATTGCGAGGTGTCATGTATACCTCGCATACACCTCAAACGAAAGTAAATGCGACACTTCCGTGCTAGGAAGTAGCGTTTTCAGATGTCTACGTATCGAAGCAATAGAGTTCTAATGCTTCTTAAATCGCTATATGGCATTTCACTTCTATGTCTCATGTTAAAACATAATATTCATTGTGCAGTGTTATGTATATCTCGTCTACACGTCAAATGAATGTAAATGCGACACATCCTTGCTATGAAATAGTGCTTGCAGATGTCTAAGTATCGAAGCAATAGGGTTCTAATGCTTCCTTAATCGCGATACCGCACTTCATTTCTATGTTTCATGATGAGATATAATATTCATTGTGGAGTGTTATGTATACCGCGTATACATACGTAGTCTTACACTTCAAAAGAATGTAAATGCGACACTTCCTTGCTAGGAAATAGCGTTTGCAGATGTCTACGTATCGAAGCAATAGTGTTCTAATGCTTCTTAAGTCGCCATATCGCATCTCATTTCGAAGTTTCGTGGTAGGATATAATATTCATTGTGGAGTGTTATGTATACCGCGTATTCACTTCAAAAGAATGTAAATGCGACACTTCCTTGCTAGGAAATAGCGTTTGCAGATGTCTACGTATCGAGGCAATAGAGTTCTAATGCTTCTTAACTCGCGATATCGCATCTCATTTCTATGTCTCATGATAAGATATAATTTTCACTGCGAAGTGTCATGTATACCTCGTATTCACTTCAAATGAATGTAAATGCGACACTTCCTTCCTGGGAAATAGTGTTTGCACAAGTCTACGTATCGTAGCAATAGAGTTCTAATGCTTCCTAAAACGAGTTATCGCATCGCATTTCTATGTTTCATGATAAGGTATAATATTCATTGCGAAGTGTCATGTATACCTCGTATTCACTTCAAATGAATGTGAACGCGACACTTCCTTGCTAGGAAATAGCGTTTCTAGATGTCTACGTATCGAAGCAATAGTGTTCTATGCTTCTTAAAACGAGATAACGCATCTCATTTCTATGTTTCATGATAAGATATAATATTCATTGTGGAGTGTTATGTATACCTCGTATTCACTTCAAAAGAATGTAAATGCGATACTTCCTTGCTAGGAAATAGCGTTTCCAGATATCTACGTATCCAAGCAATAGAGTTCCAATGCTACTTAATACGGGATATCGCGTCTCATTTCTATGTTTCATGATAAGATATAATATTCATTGCGAAGTGTCATGTATACCTCGTACTGACTTCAAAAGAATGTAAATGCGATACTTCCTTGCTATTAAATAGCGTTTGCAGATGTCTACGTATCGAAGCAATAGGGTTCTAATGCTTCTTAAAACGCGATATCGCATCTCATTTCTATGTTTCATGATAAGATATAATATTCATTGCGAAGTGTCATGTGTACCTCGTATTCACTTCGAAAGAATGTAAATGCGATACTTCCTTGCTAGGAAATAGCGTTTCCAGATATCTACGTATCCAAGCAATAGAGTTGTAATGCTTCTAAATACGGGATATCGCATCTCATTTCTATGTTTCATTATGAGATATAATATTCATTGCGAAGTGTCATGTATACCTCTTTTTCACTTCAAAAGAGTGTATATATGACACTTCCTTGCTAGGAAGTAGCGTTTGCAGATGTCTACGTATCGAAGCAATAGGGTTCTAATGCTTCTTAAAACGCGATATCGCATATCATTTCTATTTTTCATGATAAGATATAATATTCATTGCGAAGTGTTATCTGTTCCTTGTCTACACTTCAAATGAATGTAAATGCGACACATCCCTTCTAGGAAATAGCGTTTCCAGATGCCTACGTATCGAAGCAATAAAGTTGTAATGCTTCTTAAAACGGGATACCGTATCTCATTTCTATGTTTCATGGAAAGATATAATATTCCTTGTGAAGTGTTATGTATACCTCGTATTCACTTCAAAAGTATGTAAATGCGCCACTTCCTTGCTAGAAAATAGCGTTTGCAGATTTCTACCTATCGAAGCAATAGAGTTCTAGTGCTTCTTAAAACGAGATATCGCATCTCATTTCTATGTTTCATGATAAGATATAATATTCATTGCGAAGTGTTATGTATGTCTCGTCTACACTTAACCCTTTCGCTTCGGCTGTCCCGTCCGCAGAAGTACTGTCACTGAAGGGAAGCGTGCGCCGTGAATACGTACAATATGCGTTGTTGCTGTATATACCTTTTCCTAGGTCTTAAGAAACAATTTTTTTCAATAAAACAAGCTTTGCTACAAGATAATATGTATAATTTACATCTTTGTTATGAAAATATTTACAACTTACAAATTTACAAGTAATATTTTAATTATGAATTAATTATCATCCGCAAACAAGTTAATATATTAACGTGAAATTATTAATAATATAGCTGCGTATGATAAATTTTAAAACACGGATCTATGCACAATCCTACATTACACTCTTTACATTCGTATCGTGACTCGGATCGTTTGTCATTTTTACTGCAGACAACACAGCTGCGCTTTCGATTTTTCTTTCTTGGTTTATAAGAAGATGGAAAGTGCCGTTCTGTTAATCGCATGGGGTTGTCAACCGGTCTGCTTTGATGCGGAATTACATTATTATGCCGATACTTTGCAACTATTTGCTTTATTTACTGCAAGTGGAATTTTGCAATAGAAATTACTTCTCTTCGGTTGTACTTATAGAGGCAGTATGAATTCCACACACAGATGTCCAGCATGTGGAAGAAAAATTTTCTGTACCACTTCAACGATTTGCGTATAGTATTTATGGTACTTATAACCATATCGACTTTGTCGATTATGCCCTTTGATTTATTATAGTCAATAACGCATACGGGTTTAGCAACAGTCTGTAGTCCTCTACGTCTAAATACGGTTGCAAAATTTGGGGTATGCATAGTTGTTATCATATATACTTCTTTTTTTTCTAACCACTTCATCGCTAATAGACTTTTTGATGAACGGAAACATGCCTCTCCTTTCTTCAGACGTTGCTCAAACTTCGGCATTCCTTGCCTTCTTTTACTAACAGTCCCGCACGCATTGGTCCTATTATGATGTAAAAAATTAAATAAAGCTGGACTTGAATAGAAATTATCCGGATAGATTGTGTGACATTTTCCTAAGAAAGGTTGTAAAAGCGACAAAACGATCGCACCCGATTTGCCAATTCCCGCGGCTGTATTTTCAATAGTTGTTGAACGTCCGCAATAAACTATAATATCTTGTACGTAACCGGTATCACAATCGCAAAGCATATAGGATTTGATGCCAAATCTATTCCTTTTTGATGGAATATATTGTTTGAATGACAAACGGCCTTTGTAGAGCATAAGGCTTTCATCAATACACAGATTTTGAAACGGATAGAATGCATCATTGAAAGATTTTCGAAACATATTGACAACATATCGAATTTTGACTAAACGATCTTCAGTGCGTCCAGATTCGTGAGTAAAGTGGATTGTGCTTAGTAATGAAAGATACCGATCTCTTGTCATAATTTCAGAAAAAATGTTGGATTGCAAATATTTGTCCTTCGACCAATACTCTTGTATCGTTAGCCTTTTGTTGCGTGTCATTAATAAAGATAACGCAAAAAAACAGTAGAGTTCGTCTACTGTCGTCGGGATGTCCAAATTGTTATTATACTTCTGAGCTCGATAGTCGTTAGTTTCATCTGATATATATTGTACGAGCTCCTCACAAATAAATAGTTCAAAGTAGTCTAAAATAGATGACGATCTGGGCAATTTCTTCTTTATTCCTGAATTCTTCGTGGAAAATATATGTATTTGTGGTATGAAATTTTTAGAGGTCCATGTTAGATTGCAATTGCTGTTCTCGGCATCATTCTCGATTGACTCTTTTAGACAAGTTAAAATTATTTTCAGTTTCTTCAGCATCGGTCAAACCATTTTCAAACATTATATTTTTTTTATTCCTTGCGCACATTTTGAACGGGTGCAAACTGTTTCTGAAAGTACATTTTCAAACAAAATTCTAACCTGCAACTCCTATTATTTTTAAAAATTAACAATCATACCTCAAGCTCACATATTCAAATCCTTGTAAGAATCGTATATGAAATATACTTTAACTAGCAATGAAAATATGTCTAGATTTTTAACATGAAACAGTATACAGTCGTTTATATGTTTCAAACAGGTTGCGCAAAACGTTGTCTCAACAATGAGTAATTTTAAAAAGTGATCTACAATCCAATATGTTAATAAAATCAACGAAAATGTTCTGTTGATAACGAACAAAACAAATTATCGACTGCAGATAGCAGTTCTATATGCATCATTTGGATGCCCGACATATGGGGTGACGATCCAGAAGTCGTCACGTGGTCGCCGCCTATAAGCGGCGCTCGTACCCACAGTACATTTTGTGCACGCCGCTTATAAGCGGCGTTCGTACCCACAGGTCGTATAGTGCGCGCCGCTTATAAGCGGCGCTCGAAGCGAAAGGGTTAAAGGGAACGTAAATGCGATACTTCCTTGCTGGGAAATAGCGTTTGCAGATGTCTACGTACCGAAGCAATAGAGTTCAATTGCTTTTTAAAACGAGATATCGCATCACATTTCTATGTTTCATGATAATGTATAATATTCACTGCGAAGTGTCATGTATACCTCGTATTCACTTCAAAAGAATGTAAATGCGACACTTCCTTGCTATGAAATAGTGTTTGCACATATCTACGTATCGTAGCAATAGAGTTTTAATGCTTCTTAAAACGCAATATCAAATCTCATTTCTATGTTTCATGATAAGATATAATATTCATTGCGAAGTGTCATGTATACCTCGTATTCATTTCAAAAGAATGTAAATGCGAGACTTCCGTGCTAGGCAATAAGGTTTGCAGATGCCTACGTATCGTAGCAATAGAGTTCTAATGCATCTTATAACGCGATATCGCATATCATTTTTATCTTTGATGATAAGATATATTATTCATTGTGAAGTGTTATGTATACCTCGTATTCACATGAAAAGTATGAAAATGTGTCACTTCCTTGCTAGAAAATAGCGTTTGCAGATGTCTACGTATCGAAGCAATAGTGGTCTAATGCTTCCTAAAACGCGATATCGCATCTCATTTCTATCGTTCATGATAAGATATAATATTCATTGCGAAGTGTCACTTATACCTCGCACACACCTCAAATGAATGTAAATGCGAAACTTCCATGCTAGGAAATAGGGTTTGCTGATGTCTACGTATCGTAGCAATAGAGTTCTGATGCTTCTTAAAACAAGATGTCGCATCTCATTTCTACGTTTCATGATAAGATATAGTATTCATTGCGAAGTGTCATGTATACCTCGTATTCACTTCAAAAGAATGTAAATGCTACACTTCCTTGCTCGGAAATAGCGTTTACAGATGTCTACGTATCGAAGCAATAGTGGTCTAATGCTTCCTAAAACGCGATATCGCATCTCATTTCTATCGTTCATGATAAGATATAATATTCATTGCGAAGTGTCACTTATACCTCGCACACACCTCAAATGAATGTAAATGCGAAACTTCCATGCTAGGAAATAGGGTTTGCAGATGTCTACGTATCGTAGCAATAGAGTTCTAATGCTTCTCAAAAAGCGATATCGCATCTCATTACTATGTTTCATGATAGGATATAATATTCATCGCGAAGTGTTATGTCTACCTCGTATTCACTTCAAAAGAATCTAAATGCGACACATCGTTGCTATTAAATAGCGTTTGCAGATGTCTACGTATCGTAGCAGCAGAGTTCTACTGCTATTTAAATCGCATTATCGCAACTCATACCTATGTATCATGATAAGATATAATATTCATTGTGGTGTGTTGTGTATACCTCGTACTCACTTCAAAAGAATGTAAATGCGACACTTCCTTGCTAGGAAGTTGCGTTTGCAGATGTCTGCGTGTCGTAGCAATGGAGTTCTGATGCTTCTTAAAACGCGAAATCGCTCCTCATTTCTATGTTACATGATAAGATATAATATTCATTGTGGATTGATATGTACACCTCGTATTCACTACAAAATAATGTAAATGCGACACTTCCCTGCTTGGGAGTAGCGTTTGCAGATGTCTACGTATCGAAGCAATAGAGTTCTAATGCTTTTTATATCGCGATATCGCATCTCATTTCCATGTTTCGTGATAAGATATAATATTCATTGCGAACTGTTGTGTATTGCTCGCCTTCACTTCAAATGAATGTAAATGCGACACTTCCTTGCTAGGAAGTAGCGCTTGCAGATGTCTACGTATCGGAGCATTAGAGTTCTAATGCTTCTTAAAACAAGATATCGCATCTCATTTCTATGTTTCATGATAAGATATAATATTCATTGCGAAGTGTCATGTATAACTCGTATACACTTCAAATGATTGTAAATGCGACACTTCCTTGCTAGGAAATAGCGTTTGCAGATGTCTACGTATCGGAGCAATAGAGTTCTAATGCTTCTTAAAACAAGATATCGCATCTCATTTCTATGTTTCATGATAAGATATAATATTCATTGCCAAGTGTTATGTACTCCTCGTCTACACTTCAAATGAATGCAAATGCGACACTTCCTTGCTAGGAAATGGCGTTTGCAGATGTCTACGTATCCTAGCAATAGAGTTCTAATGCTTCTCAAAACGCGATATCGCATCTCGTTCTATGTCTCATGATAAGATATAATATTCATTTCGAAGTGTTATCTATACATCGTCTACACTTCAAATGAATGTAAATGCGACACTTCCTTGCTAGGAAATAGCGTTTGCAGATGTCTACGTATCGTAGGAAGCGTGTTATTATGCTTCCTAATACGAGATATCGCATCTCATTTCCATGTTTCATGATAAAATATAATATCCATTGCCAAGTGTCATGAATACCTCGTATTCACTTCAAAAGAATGTAAATGTGACACTTCCTTGCTAGGAAATAGCGTTTGCAGATCTCTACGTATCGTAGCAAGCGTGTTGTTATGCATCTTAAAACGCGATATCGCATATCATTTCTATGATTCATGATAAGATATAATATTCATTGCGAAGTATAATGTATACCTCGTATTCACTTCAAATGAATGTAAATGCGATACTTCCTTGCTTGGAAATAGCGTTTGCAGATGTCTCCGTGTCAAAGCAATAGAGTTTTAATGATTCTTAAAACGGGATTGCGCATCTCAATTCTATGTCTCATAATAAGATATAATATTTATTGCGAAGTGTCATGTATACCTCGGATTCACTCCAAATGAACGCAAATGCGACACTTCCTTGCTAGGAAGTAGCGTTTGCAAATGTCTACGTATCGAAGCAATAGAGTTCTAATGCTTCTTAAATCTCGATATCGCATCTCATATTTATGTATCGTGATAAGATATAATATTCATAGGTGAGTTTTATGTATGCCTCGTATTCACTTTAGAAGTATCTAAATGCGACACTTCCTTGCTATTAATTAGCGTTTGCAGATGTCTACGTATCGTAGCAATAGTGTTCTAATGCCTCTCAAATCGCGATATCGCATCTCATTTCTATGTTTCATGATAAGATATAATATTCATAGTGGAGTGTTATGTATACCCGGTATTCACTTCAAAAGAATGTAAATGCGACTCTTCCTTGCTAAGATATAGCGTCTGCAGATGTCTACCTATCGTAGCGATAGAGTTCTAATGCTTCTCCAATCGCCATATCTCATCTCATTTCTATGTCTCATTGTAAGATATAATATTTATTGTGGAGTGATATGTATACCTCGTATTCACTTCAAAAGAATGTAAATGCGACACCTCCTTGATAGGAAGTAGCGTTTGCAAATGTCTACTAATCGTATCACTAGTGTTCTAATGCTTCTCAAAACGCGACATCGCATCTCATTTCTATGTTTCATGATAATATATAATACTCTGTGCGAAGTATCATGTATGCCTCGCATACACTTCAAATGAATGTAAACGCTACACTCCCTTGGTAGGAAATAGTGTTTGCAGATGTCTACGTATCGAAGCAATACAGTTATAATGCTTCTTAAAACGCGATATCGCATCTCATTTCTATGTTTCATGATAATATATAATATTCATTGCGAAGTGTCATGTATACCTCGTATTCACTTCGAAAGTATGTAAATGCGAAACTTCGTTGCTAGGAAACATCGTTTGCAGATGTCTACGTATGCTAGCGATAGAGATCCAATGCTTCTTAATACGGGATATTGCATCTCATTTATATGCTTCATGATAAGATATAATATTCATTGCGAAATGTCATGTATACCTCGCATACACATCAAGCGAATGTAAATGCGACACTTCCTTCCTAGGAAATAGGGTTTGCAGATATCTACGTATCGAAGAAATAGATTTCTAATGCTTCTTAAACCGAGATACCGCATCTCATTTCTAGGTTTCATGATGAGATATAATATTCATTGCGAAGTGTCATGTATACCTTGTTTTCACTTCAAAATAATGTAAATGGGACACTTAGCCACTGGGATATAGTATTTGCAGATGTCTACGTATCGTAGCAATAGAGATTTAATGATACTTAAAACGAGATACCGCATCTCATTTCTATGTTTCATGATATGATATAATATTCATTGTGAAGTGTTACGTATATCTCGTCTACGCTTCAAATTCAATGTAAATGCGACACATCCCTTCTAGGAAATAGCGTTTCCAGGTGTCTAAGTATCGAAGCAATAGAGTTCTAATGCTTCTCAAAACGCGATATCGCATCTCATTTCTATGTTTTGTCACGTCCGGGACCGGGAAAATTTCCGGGGTCATCCGTACGAAACGAAATATAAAACACAGGGCCGATCACTCGATTGTGATGGGTACCGTGGTTTCCTTTTATGGGACGCGGGGGGTAATTGTACCCTTTTCGATGCGGTAAAGTGAATTTTACTTACCTTTCGACGATTAACACCTTAATATCCCCTTTCCAGGTACCGCTGTCGTCGAGGGTCACCGGCTGGGACAGTGGACGCGTAAGGTGGGCGTGCAGGGAGCGTCAATGTAGTGAGGGTCCAGCGACGTTGACCAGACTCGGATGCTGGCGTCGGCGATGTCGGGGGTGCTGCAGGAGGCTGGATGCGGACAGCAGTAACAGCAACCACGGAATGGTAGGCTGGGCACGCCTGGGATCCGTTATACTCCCGCACAAGTTGTCGCAAGAAATTTTTTCTACCTGCGCGGAGCGTCTTCTTGGTAGCGGTGCGACACATACGAGATCTTCTTCTCCTAACTAGATTCGAGTCGGATAAGCGGCGGTCCGCTCTATCGACGTCGGTCCAGGAGGGCGAAGAATGATCGTCCACTCGGGAGATCTTCCACCAGTATTCGGCACAGATAAGCGGCGGTTCGCTCTATCTAATGCAGAGGTTCAAGTATCTGTATCTCCGCAAAGTAGCGCTGTGTATGGTTGTACGCGAGAACCGGAGGGTGTCGCGTAGATATAAAATGAATAAGGACTCGAATGTAGAAATAAAATAAAGATATATTCTTGATTAATCCTAGCTATACACTTACTTCCCTATCTAGATATAGAGTAACTTAATGAACTAGAAATAGAACTTAGATTTAGAAATAGAATAGGAACTTGAAATGGAACTTGAATACGAATTGAATTACAAGTCGAGGTTTGAGAGAGGTCCGAAGTCGGGCGATGCCCGGGATGAAGTGACGATCTACTCGCGTGCACGAGACCTCCTCGGTTCTCGTGGTGCGCGAGTCGCTGAGCCCTTCGAGTGGGGCGGACGGTAGGAGTAGGGCGGAAGGCCCATGCCGTGGGGCGCGGCTTGCGATACGCGTGAGCCGCGCGCGTCGAGTGCGCGCGCGAGCGCGTCGCTTCTTATAGAATATCGATTATACATGGATCTTAAAATTATGTGTGTGTGTTGTTCGTGTTACATCGAATAGAGTCGTGTGTACTTAGATCTAGAATTAATATGTATAGTTATATATATTAGAAAAAATGAAGTATGGCTGAGTTACTGTGGGCGATTCGGTGGGTCGTTGTTGCGAAGGCGGATCGTGGGTGCTGTGATTTGCACGGTACCGCAAATGGTTGGTCCATCTCCGGAGCGTGATTTGTGGGTCGGCTGCCTTAGCTGGGCGAAAGGGGTGTTTACCTGTGCGCTTGGTCGTGGACGGCTGCAGGTAATTCGTCCCTGCTCGCTGTGGGAGGCGCCGGAGGGTGGACGGCGATACGCCGGACGTCACAGTTTCATGATATTAATATAATATTCATTGCGAAGTGTCATGTATACCTCTGATACACTTCAAATGAATGTAAATGCGACACTTCCTTGCTAGGAAATAGCGTTTGCAGATGTCTACGTATCGAAACAATAAAGTTCTGGTGCACCTTAAATCGCGATACCGCTTCTCATTTCTATACTTCATGATAAGATATAATATTCATAGCGAGGTGTCATGTATACCTCGCCTACACTTCAAATCAATGTAAATGTGACACTTCCTTGCTAGGAAGTTGCGTTTGCAGATGTCTCCGTATCGAAGCAATAGAGTTGTAATGCTTTTTAAAACGGGATATCGCATCTCAATTCTATGTTTCATTATAAGATATAATATTCATTGCGACGTATCATGTATACCTCCTATTCACTTCTAAAGAATGTAAATGCGACACTTCCTTGCTAGGCAGTAGCGATTGCAGATGTCTACGTATCGAAGCAATAGAGTTCTAATGCTTTTTATAACGAGATATCGCATCTCAATTCTATGTTTTATGATAAGATATAATATTCATTGCGAAATGTCATGCATACCTCTTATTACTTTGAAAAGAATGTAAATGCGACACTTCCATACTATTAAATAGCGTTTGCAGATGTCCACGTATCGGCGCAATATAGTTCTGATGCTTCTTAAAATGCGATATCGCATCTCATTTCTATGTTTCATGATAAGATATAATATTCATTGCGAAGTGTCATGTATACCTCGCACTCACTAAAAAAGAATGTAAATCTGACACTTCCTTGCTCGGAAATAGCGTTTGTAGATGTCTACGTATCATACCAATAGAGTTCTAACGCTTCTTAAAATGCGATATCGCATCTCATTTCTGTTATTCATGATAAGATATAATATTAATTGCGAAGTGTTATGTACTCCTCCTCTACACATCAAATGAATGTAAATGCGACACATCCCTTCTCGGAAATAGCGTATCCAGATGTCTATGTATCGAAGCAATAGTGTTCTAATGCTTCCTAAAAAGCGATATCACATCTCATTTCTATGTTTCATGATATGATATAGTATTCACTGCGAAGTGTTATGTATTCCTCGTATTCACTTCAAAAGAATGTAAATGCACTCTTCCTTGCTAGGACATAGCGTTTCCAGATGTCTACGTTTCGTAGCAATAGAGTTCTAATGCTTCTCAAAACGCGATAGCGCAACTCATTTCTACGTTTCATGATGAGACATAATATTCATTGCGAAGTGTCTTGTATACCTCGCATACAATTCAAATCAATGTAAATGCAACACGTCCTTGCGAGGAAATAGCGTTTGCAGATGTCTTCGTATCATAGAAATAGATTAGTAATGCTTCTTAAATCGCGATATCGCATCTCATATTTATGTTTCGTCATATGGTATAATATTCGTTGTGGAGTGTTATGTATACCTCGTATTCACTTGAAAAGAAAGTAAATGCGACATTTCTTTGCTAGGATATAGCGATGGCAGACGTCTACGTATGGAAGCAACAGAGTTCTAATGCTTCTTAAAACGAGATATCGCATTTCATTTCTAGGTTTCATGATAACATATAATATTCATTGTGCATTGTGATGTATATCTCGTCTACACATCAAACGAATGTAAATGCGACACTTCCTTGCTAGGAAATAGCGTTTGCAGATGTCTAGGTATGGAAGCAACAGAGTTCTAATACTTCTTAAATCGCGATATAGCAACTCATTTCTATGTTTCAAGATAAGATATAATATTCATTGCGAATTGTTTTGTATACCTCGCATACACATCAAATGAATGTAAAGGCGACACTTCCTTGCTAGGAAATAGCGTTTGCAGATGTCTACGTATCGTAGCATTAGAGTTCTAATGCTTCTTAAAACGCGATATCGCATCCCATTTCTATGTTTCATGATAAGATATAATATTCATTGCGAAGAGTCATGTATACCACGTACTCACTTCAAAGGAATGTAAATACGACACTTCCTTCCTAGGAATTAGCGTTTCCAGTTGTCTACGTATCGAAACAATAGAGGTCTAATGCTTTCTATAACGAGATATCACATCCCATTTCTATGTTTCATGATATCATATAATATTCATTGCGAAGTGTCACGTATACCTCGCATACACTTCAAATGAATGTAAATGCGACACTTCCTTGCTAGGATATAGCGATGGCAGATGTCTACGTATTGAAGCAACGGAGTTCTAATGCTTCTGAAAACGCGATATCGCATCTCATTTCTACGCATCATGATAAGATATAATATTCATTGCGAAGTGTTATGTATTCCTCGTCTACACTATAAATGAATGTAAATGCGACACTTCCTTTCTCGGAAATAGCGTTTCCAGATGTCTGCGTATTGAAGCAATAGTGTTCTAATGCTTCTTAAAACGCGATACCGCATCTCATTTCTATGTCTCATGATAAGATATAATATTCATTGCGAAGTTTCATGTATACCTTGCATACACTTCAAATGAATGTAAATGCGACACTTCGTAGCTAGGATATAGTGACGGAAGATGTCTACGTATCGAAGCAACAGAATTCTAATGCTTCTTAAAACGAGATATCGCATCCCATGTCCATGTTTTAGTATAAGACATAATATTCATTGCGGAGTGTCATGTATACTTTGTATTCACTTCATAAGAATGTAAATGGGACATTTCGTTGCTAGGATATAGCGATGGCAGATGTCTACGTGTCGAAGCAGCAGAGTTCCAATGCATCTTAAATCGCCATATCACATCTCATTCCTATGTTTCATGATAAGATATAAAATTCATTGCGGAGTGTCATGCATACTTTGTATTCGCTTGGAAAGAAAGTAAATGCGACACTTCCTTGCTAGGGAATAGCGTTTGCAGATGTCTACGTATCGAAGCAATAGAGTTCTATTGCTTCTTAGATCGCGTTATTGCATCACATTTCTATGCTTCATGATAAGATACAATATTCATTGCGAAGTTCCATGTATACGTCGCATACACTTCAAATGAATGTAAGTGCGACACTTCCTTGCCAGGAAATAGCATCTGCAGATATGTACGTATCGTGGCAATAGAGTTCTAATGCTCCTTAAAACGCGATATCGCATCTCATTTCTATGTTTCATGATGAAATATGATATTCATTGTGCAGTGTTATGTATACCGTGTATTAACTTCAAAAGAATGTAAATGCGACACTTCTTCGCTATGAATTAGTGTTTGCAGACGTCTATGAATCGAAGCAATAGGGTTCTAATGCTTCTTAAATCGCGATATCGCATTTCATTTCTATGTTTCATGATAACATATAATATTCATTGTGCAGTGTTATGTGTATCTCGTCTACACTTCAAATGAATGTAAGTGCGACACTTCTCTGCTAGGAAATATAGTTTGCAGATGTCTACCTGTCGTAGCAATGGTGTTCTGATGCTCCTTAAAACGCGAAATCGCACCTCATTTCTATGTTTCATGATAAGATACAATATTCATTGCGAAGTGTCATGTATAACTCGCATACACTTCAAATCAATGTAAATGCGACACTTCCTTGCTAGGAAATAGAGTTTGCAGATGTTTACGAATCGAAGCAATAGAGTTCTAATGCTACCTAGATCGCGATATCGCATATCATTTCTATGTTTCGTGATGAGATATAATATTTATTGCGAAGTGTCATGTATACCTCGCATACACTTCAAGTGAATGTAAATGCGACACTTCGTTGCTAGGATATGGCGATGGCAGATGTCTACGTGTCGAAGCAACAGAGTACTAATGCTTCTTAAATCGAGATATCGCATCTCATTTCTATGTTTTACGATATGATATAATATTCATTGTGCAGTGTTATGTATACCTCGTATTCACTTGAATAGAACATAAATGCGACACTTCCATGCTATTAAATATGGTTTAAATATGTCTCCGTATCGAAGCAATAGAGTTGTAACGCTTCTTAGAACGCGATATGGCGTCTCATTTCTATGTTTCATCATAAGATATAATATCCATTGCGAAGTGTCGTGTATACCTTGTATTCACTTCAAATGAATGTAAATGCGGTAGTTCCTTGCTAGGAATTAGCGTTTCCAGATGTCTAGGTATAGAAACAATAGAGTTCTAATGCTTCCTCGATCGCGATATCGCATCCCATTTCTATGATTCGTGATAAGATATAATATTCTTTGTGGAGTGTTATGTATACCTCGTATTCACTTCAAAAGAATGTAAATGCGACACTTCCCTGCTAGCAAGTAGCATTTGCAGATGTCTCCGTATCGAAGCAATAGAGTTCTAATGCTCCTTAAAAGGCGATATCGCATCTCATTTCTATGTCTCATGACAAGATATAATATTCATTGCGAAGTATCATCTATACCACGCATAGACTTCAAATCAATCTAAATGCGACACTGCCTTGCTAGGAAGTAGCGTTGGCAGATGTTTACGTATCGAAGCAGTAGGGTTCTAATGCTTCTCAAATCTCGGTATCGCATCACATTTCTATGTTTCATGATAACATACAATATTCATTGTGGAGTGTTATGTATATCTCGTATTCACTTCAAAATAATGTAAGTGCTACACTTCCTTGCTGTGAAATAGCGTTTCCAGATATCTACGTATCGTAGTAATAGATTTCTAATGCTTCTTCAAACGCGATATCGCAGGTCATTTCTACGTTTCATGATAAGATATAATATTCATTGTCCTATGTTATGTATACCTCGTATTCACGACCAAAGAATGTAAATGCGACACTTCCTTGCTAGGAAGGAGCGTTTGCAGATGTCTACGTATCGAAGCAATAGAGTTCTAACGCTTCTTAAAACGAGATATCGCATCTCATTTCTATGTTTCATGATGAGATATAATATTCATTGCGAAGTGTCATGAATACTTCGTACTCACTTCAAAATAATGTAAACGCGACACTTCCTTGCTAGGAAGTTGCGTTTGCGGATGTCTACGTATCGAACCAATAGGGTTCTAAGGCTTCTTATATCGCGATATCGCAGCTCATTTCTACGTTTCATGATAAGATATAATATTCGTTGTGGAGTGATATGTATACCTCGTACTCACTTCAAAGGAATGTAAATTCGACACGTCCATGCTAGGAAATAGCGTCTGCAGATGTCTACGTATCGTAGCAATAGAGGTCTAATGATTCTTAAAACGCAATATCGCATCCCATTTCTATGTTTCATGATATCATATAATATTCATTGCGAAGTGTCATGAATACCTCGCATACACTTCAAATGAATATAAGTGCGACACTTACTTGCTACTAAATAGCGTTTGCAAATGTCTACGTATCATAGCAATAGAGTTCTAATGAGTTTTAAATCGCGATATCACGTCTCACTTCTATGTTTTATGATATGATATAATATTCATTGCGAAGTGTCATGTCTACCTCGTACTCACTCCAAAAGAATGTAAATGCAACACTTCCTTGCTCAGAAATAGCGATTCCTGATATCTATGTATCGTAGCAATAGATTTCCAATGCTTCCTAAAACGCGATATAGGATCTCATTTCTTTGTTTCATGATAAGCTATAATATTTATTGCGAAATGTCATGTATACCTGGTACTCACTTCAAAGGAATGTTAATGCGACACTTACTTGCTAGGAAATAGCGCTTCCAGATGTCTACGTATCGTAGCAAGCGTGTTATAATGCTTCTTAAAACGAGATATCGCATCTCATTTCTATGTTTCATGATAAGATATAATATGCATTGTGCAGTGTTATGAATACCTCGTATTCGCTTCAAGGGAATGTAAATGCGGCACTTCCTTGCTAGGAATTAGAGCTTCCAGATGTCTACGTATCGTAGCAAGCGTGTTATAATACTTCTTAAATCGCGATATCGCAACTCATTTCTATGTTTCATGATAAGATATAATATTCATTGCGAAGTGTCATGTATACCTCCTATTCACTTCAAAAGAATGTAAATGCGACACTTCCTTGCTAGGAAATAGCGTTTGCAGATGTCCACGTATCGAAGTAGTAGAATTCTAATGCTATTTAAATCGCGATATCGCATCTCGTTTCTATGTTTCATGATAAGATATAATATTCAATGCGAAGTGTCATGCATACCTCGTATTCCTTTCAAAAGAATGTAAATGCGACACTTCCTTGCTAGGCAGTAGCGTTTGCAGATGTCTACGTATCGTAGCAACAGAGTCCTAACGCTTCTTAAAATGCGATATCGCATCTCATTTCTGTGTTTCATGATAAGATATAATATTCATCGCGAAGTGCCATATTTGGCTTTTACACACTTCTAAAGAATGTAAATGCGACACTCCCTTGCTAGGAAATTGTGTTTGCCGATGTCTACGTATCGTAGCAATATAGTTCTAACGCTTCTCAAACGTGATATCGCATCTCATTTCTATGTCTCATGATAAGATATAATATTCATTACGAAGTGTCATGTATACCTCGTATTCACTTCAAAAGATTGTAAATGCGACACATCCTTGGTATGAAATAGCGTTGCACGTGTCTACGTGTCGAAGATATAGAGTTCTAGTGCTTCTTAAAACGCGGAATCGCATCCCATTTCTATTTCTCATGATAAGATATAATATTCATTGCGAATTGTTATGTATTCCTCGTCTACACTTCCAATGAATGTAAATGCGACACTTCCTTGCTAGGAAATAGCGTTTGCAGATGTCTACGTATCGTAGCAATGGAGTTCTAATGCTTCTTGAATCTCGATATCGCATTTCATTTCCATGATTCGTCATAAGATGTAATATTCATTGGGGAGTGTTATGTATACATCGTATTCACTTCAAAAGAATGTGAATGCGACCCTTCCGTTCTAGGAAATAGCGCTTGCAAATGTCTACGTATCGTAGCTATAGAGTTCTAGTGCTTCTTAAAACGCGGAGTCGCATATCATTTCTATTTTTCATGGTAAGATATAATATTCATTGCGAATTGTTATGTATTCCTCGTCTACACTTAAAATGAATGAAAATGCGACACATCCCTTCTAGGAAATAGCGTTCGCAGATGTCTACGTATCGTAGCAATAGAGTTCTAATGCTTTTTAAACCGCGATATCGCATCTCATTTCTGTGTTTCATGATAAGATACAATATTCATTGTGGAGTGTTATTATACCTCGTATTTACTTCAAGAGAATGTGAATGCGGCACTTCCTCTCTAGGAAATAGCGCTTGCAGATGTCTACGTTTCGAAGCAATAGAGTTCTAATGCTTCTTAAATCGCGATATCGCACCTCATTTCTATGTTTCATGATAAGATATAGTAATCATTGTGGAGTGTTATGTTTACCTCGTATTCACTTCATAGGAATGTAAATGCGACGCTCCCTTGCTAGGAAATAGCGTTTTCAGATGTCTGCGTATCGAAGCATTAGAGTTCTAATGCTTCTTAAAACGCGATATCGCATCTCATTTCTATTTTTAGCGATGAGGTATAATATTCATTGTGGAGCGTTATGTATACCTCGTAGTCACCTCAAAAGAATGTAAATGCGACACTTACATGCTATTAAATAGCGTTCGCAGATGTCTACGTATCGTAGGAATAGATTTCTAATGCTTCTCAAAACGCGACACCGCATCTCATTTCTATGGTTGATGATAAGATATAATATTCATTGCGTTGTGTCACTTATACCTCGCACACACTTCAAACGAATGTAAATGCGACACTTCCTTGCTATTAAATAGCATTTGCAGATGTCTATGTATCGAAGCAATAGAGTTCTAATGCTTCTTAAAATGCGATATCGCATCTCATTTCTATGTTTCGTGATATCATACAATATTCACTGCGAAGTGTCATGTATACATCGCATACACTTTAAATGAATGTAAATGCGACACATCCTTGCTAAGAAATAGCGTTTCCAGATGTCTACGTATCGAAGCAATAGAGTTCTAATGTTTCTTACAACGGGATATCGCATGTCACTTCCATGTTTCATGATAAGGTATAATATTCATTGTGGAGTGTTTTGTATAACCACGCATACACTTCAAATGAATGTAAATGCGACACTTCCTTGCTGGGAAATAGCGTTTGCAGATGTCTACGTATCCTAGCAATAGAGTTCTAACGATTTTTAAAACGCTATATCGCAACTCATTTCTATGTTTCATGATAAGATATAATATTCATTGCGAAGTGTCATGTATACCTAGTATTCACTTCAAATGAATGTAAATGCGACACTTCCTTGCTAGGAAATAGCGTTTGCAAATACCTACGTATCGTAGCAATGGTGTTCTAATGCCTCTCAAATCGCGATATCGCATCTCATATCTATTTTTCATGATAAGATATAATATTCATTGCGAAGTGTCATGTATACATCGTATTGGCTTCAAAAGAATGTAAACCCGATACTTCCTTGCTAGGAAATAGCGTTTTCAGTTGTCTACGTATCAAATCAATAGAGTTCTAATGCTTCTTAAAACACGATATTCGCATCTCATTTCTATGCTTCATGATAAGATATAATATTCATTGTGGTGTGTTATGTATACCTCGTCTTCACTTCAAAGGAATGTAAATGCGACACTTCCATGCTAGAAAATAGCGTTTGCAGATGTCTACGTGTCGTAGCAATAGGGTTCTAATGAGTTTTAAATCGCGATATCGCGTCTCATTCCTATGTTTTATGATAAGATATAATATTCATTGCGAAGTGTCACTTATACCTCGCATACACTTCAAATGAATGTAAATGCGACACTTCCTTGCTAGGAAATAGCGTTAGCAGATGTCTACGTATCGGAATAATAGAGTTCTAATGCATCTTATACCGCGATATCGCTTCTCATTTCTATGCTTCATGATAAGCTATAATATTCATTGCGAATTGTCATGTATACCTCGTATTCACTTCAAAAGAATGTAAACGCGACACTTCCTTGCTAGGAAATAAGGTTTGCAGATGTCTACGTATCGAAGCAGTAGAGATCTAATGCTTCTTAAAACGGGATACCGCATCTCATTTCTGTGTTTCATGGTAAGATATAATATACATTGTGGAGTGTTATGTATACCGCGTATACACTTCAAAAGAATATAAGTGCGACACTTCCTTCCAGGGAAGTAGCGTTTGCGGATGTCTGCCTATCGGAGCAATAGAGGTCTAATGCTTCTTAAATAGCGATATCGCACCTCATTTCCATGTTTCATGATGAGGAATAATATTCATTGCGAAGTGTCATGTATAACTCGTATTCACTTCAAAAGAATGTAAATGCGACACTTCCTTGCTCGGAGGTAGCGTTTGCAGAAGTCCACGTATCGAAGCAATAGAATTCTAATGCTTCTTAGATCGCGATATCGCATCTCATTTCTTTGTTTCATGATAAGATATAATATACATAGCGAATTGTCTTGTATGCCTCGTATTCACTGGAAAAGAATGTAAATGCGGTACTTCCTTGATAGCAAGTAGCGTTTGCAGATGTCTACGTAACGAAGCAACAGAGTTCTAATGCTTCTTAAATAGAGATATCGAATCTCATTTCTATGTCTTGTGTATATCGTATTCACTTCAAAAGAATGTAAATGCCGCACTTTCTTGCTAGGAAATAGCGTTGGCAGATGTCTACGTGCCGAAGCAATAGTGTTCTAATGCTCTTTAAATCGCCATATCGCATCTCATTTCTATGTTTCATGATAAGATATAATATTCATTGTGGAGTGTTATGTATACCTCGCTTTCACTTCAAAAGATAGTGTTCTAATGCCACTTAAATCGCAATATCGCATCTCATTTCTATGTTTCATGATAATATATAATATTCATTGCGAAGTGTCTCGTATACCTCGCATACACTTCAAATGAACGTAAATGCGACAATTCCTTGCTAGGAAATAACGTTTGCAGATGTCTAAGTGTCGCAGCAATAGTGTTCTAATGGCCTTTAAATCGCGATATCGCATCCCATTTCTATGTTTCATGATAGGATATAATATTTATTGCGAACTATCATGCATACCTCGTACTCACATCAAAAGAATGTAAATGCGGCAGTTCCTTGCTAGGAAATAGCGTTTGCAGATGTCTACGTACCGTAGCAATGGAGTTGTAACGCTTCTCAAAACGCGATATCGCATCCCATTTCTGTGTTTCATGATAAGATATAATATTTATTGCGAAGTGTCATGCATCCCTCGTATTCACTTCAAAAGAATGTAAATGCAACACTTCCTTGCTAGGAAATAGAGTTGGCAGCAGTCTGCGTATCGAAGCAATGGAGTTCTAACGCTTCTTAAAACGCGACGTCGCATCTCATTTCTATGCTTCATGATAAGATATAGTACTCATTACGAAGTGTCATGTATACCTCGTATTCACTCCAAATGAATGGAAATGCGACACTTCCATGCTAGGAAATTGCGTTTCCAGATGTCTACGTGTCGTAGCCATAGTGTTCTAGTGCTTCCTAAAACGCGATATCGCAACTCACTTCTATGTTTCATGATAGGATATAATATTCATTGTGCACTGCTATGTATACTTCGTATTCACTTCAAAAGAATGTAACTGCGACACTTCCTTGCTAGGAAATAGCGTTTGCAGATGTCTGAGTATCGAAACAATAGAGTTCTAATGCATCTTAAAACGAGATGTCGCATCTCGTATCTATGTTTCATGATAAGATATAATATTCATTGCGAAATGTCATGCATACCTCTCATTCACTTGAAAAGAATGTAAATGCGACACTTCCTTGCTAGAAAATATCGTTTGCAGATGTCTACGTTTCGAAGCAATAGAGTTCTAATCCTTCTTAAAACGCGATATCAAATCTCATTTTTATGTCTCATGATAAAATATAATATTCATTGCGAACTGTTATGTACTCCTCGTCTACACTTCAAATGAATATAAATGCGACACTTCCTCGCTAGGAAATAGCGTTTGCAGATGTCTATATATCGAAGCAATAGAGTTCTATTGCTTCTTAAAACGCCATATCGCATTTCATTTATATGTTTCATGATAGGGTATAATATTCATAACGATGTGTTATGTATACCTTGTATTCACATCAAAAGAATGTAATTGCGACATTTCCTTGCTAGGATGTAGCGTTTTCAGATTTCTACGTATCGTAGCAATAGATTTCTAATGATTCTCAAAACGCGATATCGCATATCATTTCTATCTTTCATGATAAGATATAATATTCTTTGCGAAGTGTCATGTATACATCGCATACACTTCATATGATTGTAAATGCGACACTTCCTCAGTAGGAAATAGCGTTTCCAGATGTCTACGTATCGTAGCAATACAGTTCTAATGCTTCTTGAATTGCGATATCGCATCTCATTTGTATGTTTCATGATAAGATATAATATTCATTGCGAAGTGTTATGTATACCTCGCATACACTTCAAGTGAATGTAATGCGACATTTCATTGCTAGGAAGCAGCGTTTGCAGATATCTGCGTATCGAAGCAATGGAGTTCTATTGCATCTTAAAATTAGATATCGCACCTCAATTCTATGTATCATGATAAGATATAATATTCATCGCGAAGTGTTATGTATACCTCGCATACACTTTATGTATGTAAATGCGACACTTCCTTGCTAGGAAATAGCGCTTGCAGATGTCTATATATCGAAGCAATAGAGTTCTAATGCTTCTCAAAACGCGATATCGCATCTCATTTCTGTGTTTCATGATAAGATATAATATTCATTGCGTAGTGTCATGTATACCTCTTATTCCTTTCAAAAGAAAGTAAACGCTACACATCCTTGCTAGCAAGCAGCGTTTGCAAATGTCTACGCATCGAAGCAATAGTATTTTAATGCTTCTTAAATAGCGATATCGCATCTCATTTCTATGTTTCACGACAAGCTATAATATTCATTGCGAAGCGTTATGTATGCCTCGCATACACTTCAAATGAATGTAAATGCGACACTTCCTTGCTAGGAAATATCGTTTGCAGATGTCTCCGTATCCAAGCAATAGAGATCTAATGCTACTTAAATCGCGTTATCGCATCGCACTGCTATGTTATGTGATAACGTATAATATTCATTGTGGAGTGTTATGTATACCCCGTATTCACATCAATAGATTGTAAATGCGATAGTTCCTAGAGCTATTAAATAGCTTTTGTAGATGTCTACGTATCGTAGCAATAGAGTTCTAATGCTTCTTAAATCGCGATATCGCATCTCATTTCTATGTTTTATGATAAGATATAATATTCATTGCGAAGTATCATGTATACCTCGTAACTACTTCGAAAGAACGTAAATGCGACACTTCAGTGCTAGGAAATAGCGTTTGCAGATGCCTACGTATCGTAGCAATAGAGTTCTAATGCTTCGTAAAATGCGATATCGCATCTCATTTCTATGTTTCATGATCAGATAAAATATTAATTGCGAAATGTCACTTATACCTCGCACACACTTCAAATGAATGTAAATGCGTCACTTCCTTCCTAGGAAATAGCGTTTGCAGACCTCTACGTATCGAAGCAGTAGAGTTCTAATGTTTCTTAAAACGGGATATCGCATCTCATTTCTATGTTTCATGATACGATATAATATTATTTGCGAAGTGTTATGTATTCCCCGTCTACACTTCAAATGAATGTAATGCGACACTTCCTTGCTAGGAAATAGCCTTTTGCAGATCTTTACGCATCGTAACAATTGAGCTCTAATGCTTCCTAAGACGCGATACCGCATCTCATTTTTATGTTTCACGATAAGATATAATATTCACTGCGAATTGTCATTTATACCTCGTATTCACTTCAAAAGAATGTAAATGCGACACTTCCTTGCTAGGAAATAGCGTTTGCAGATGTGTACGTACCGTAGCAATAGAATTCTAATGCTTCTTAAACCGAGATGTCGCATCACATTTCTATGTTTCATGATAAGGTATAATATTCATTGCGAAATGTCATGTATACCTCGTATTCACTTCAAAAGAATGTAAATGCGACACTACCTTTCTAGGAAATAGCGTTTCCAGATGTCTACGTATCGAAGCAATAGATGTCAAATGCTTCTTAAATCGCGATATCGCATCTCATTTCTATGTTTCGTGATAAGATATAATATTCATTGTGCAGTGTTATGTATACACCGTAATCACTTCAAAAGAATGTAAATGCGACTCCTCCTTGCTAAGAAATAGTGTCTGCAGATGTCTACGTATCGTAGCAATAGAGTTCTAATGCTTCTTAAAACGCGATATCGCATCTCATTTTTATTTTTAGTAATGAGGTATAATATTCATTGTGGTGCGTTATGTATACCTCGTATTCACCTCAAAAGAATGTAGCTGCGACACTTGCATGCTATTAAATAGCGTTTGCCGATGTCTACGTAACGTAGCAATAGAGTTCTAATGCATCTTATATCGCGGTATCGCTTCTCATTTCTATGCTTCATGATGAAATATAGTATTCATTGCGAAGTGTCACTTATACCTCTCATACACTTCAAAAGAATGTAAATGGGACACTTCCTTGCTAGGAAATAGCGTTGGCAGCAGTCTACGTATCGAAGCAATGGAGTTCTAACGCCTCTTAGAACGCGATGTCGCTTCTCATTTCTATGCTTCATGATAAGATATAATATTCATTGCGATGTGTTATGTATACCTCGTATTCACTTCAAAAGAATGTAAATGCGGCACTTCCTAGCTAGGAAGTATTGACTGCTGATATCTACGTATCGAAGCAATAGAGATCTAATGCTTCTTAAATCACGATATCGTATCTCACATCTATGTTTCATGATATGATATGATATTCATTGCGAAGTGTATTCACTTCAAAAGAATGTAAATGCGGCACTTCCTAGCTAGGAAGTATTGACTGCTAATATCTACGTATCGAAGCAATAGAGTTCTAATGCTTCTTAAATCACGATATCGTATCTCACATCTATGTTTCATGATAAGATATAATATTCATTGCGAAGAGTCACGTATACCTCGTATTAACTTCAATAGAATGTAAATGCGGTACTTCCTTGCTAGGACGTATTGTTTGAAGATGTCTACGTATCGAAGCAATAGAGTTGTTATGCTTCTTAAATCGCGATATCGCATCTCACTTCTATGTTTCATGATAAGATATAATATTCATTGCGAAGTGTTATGTATTCCTGGTCTACACTTCAAACGAATGTATATGCGACACTACCTTTCTAGGAAATAGCGTTTCCAGATGTCTACGAATCAAAGCAATAGATGTCAAATGCTTCTTAAATCGCGATATCGCATCTCATTTCTATGTTTCAGGATAAGATATAATATTGCGAAGTGTTATGTATTCCTCGTATTCACTTCAATTGAATGTAACTGCGACACCTCCTTGCTAGGAAATAGCGTTTCCCGATGACTACGTATCGAAGCAATACAGTTCTAGTGCTTCATAAAACGCGATATCGCATCTCACTTCTATGTATCATGATAAGGTATAATATTCATTGTAGAGTGTTATGTATACCTCGTATTCACTTCAAAAGAACGTAAATGCGACACTTCCTTGCTATTAAATAGCGTTTGCAGATATCTATGTATCGAAGCAATAGATTTCTAATGCTTCTTAAACCGAGATATCGCATCTCATTGCTATGTTTCATGATAAGATATAATATTCATTGCGATGTGTCATGTATACCTCGCATTCACTTCAGAAGAATGTAAATGCGGCACTTCCTTGCTAGGGAGTAGCGTTTGCAGATGTCTACGTATCGAAGCCAGAGTGTTCTGATGCTTCTTAAATCGCAATCATGATATGATGTAATATTGTGACGTCAGGCGTAGCGCCTGCCACCCATTACATGTCAGCATCTTCGTAACCTCCAGCATCGACCCCTGGACACAGGCAACCTGCAATACTCGCCTGAAGTATCGGCAACCAGCAGAGTTCGCGCGCGCACGGCCGCACGCACTCAGTCGTGCCTGCAAGGACCGCTGTCTCGCTCGCACCTACGAGCAACCCTATCGCCCTCTCATCAGGAATTCCGCCCAACAGAGAGAAGAAGCCGCAGTCCGTCGCCGCAATGGGGACTTTTCCAGTTCAGGGAATCTACGTTGCCTGAACCTACATACTATTTCTAGAATAAGTCTATGATACTCATAGATATAAGTACTCGACACGAATTGTAACACACCACAACACACATGTAATTCTAAGTCCTTATTCTTAAGATTAGACGCTGAAGATGCGCCTGGGCTATCGGCACGTGCCGCCAGCCCCACCACGAGCCGCGAGTCCCCACTCGCTGGACCGCGCGCTCCCTACCACGAGCGCCTGCGACCGTAGCGCCTCACGAACCTAGGAGGTCCCAGACGCGCCTCGAGAGATACATTCGAGTCCTCGGTCTCCTAGAATTAACATCGAGCTTCAATCTCAAGCCGCCTCAATGTGGGGTCTAGGCTACGCGTTGCTATTTCCATTTTACTAGTTCTAACTTAGAATAATTTCACTTTTGTACACTTTAACTTAGAATATATTTTACTTTAGTTACTAAATCCAATCTACAAGTTCTTTTACCAGTTCTACTAGTTCCTATTCCAATAATTACTAAACCTAAACATAATATACTAGTTCTTACGTTAATACATTATTCTTAAAGTCCAAATTCTACGACGTGTTTCTTCCAACAACTGGGTTGCGTTTGTTCACCTTGAAGGAGTATAGAACTCAGCTTTGCGACGTTGCGATAGAGCGGACCACCGCTTATCCTTCTGAACATTGCCTGAAACTACAGAAAAACTGGGTGAATGAAACGTGGATCCGGTTCGCGAAGAACACGACGCGCGGGTCGTAAGAATTTTATGCGTTCACTTGTTCGTGAATAGCTAGGAGATACACCCCGATTCCTCGTACCGCAGCAACCTGTCGTCATCGTTCCGGTTCAGTCACAGTTTTCCGAAACGTCGATCAGCGCCGATCCGCCTGCCTCTGCAGCCAACGTCTCTGCAATATCCACAGTCTCCGCTGAATCTACTCTGCATCCAGACCGCTGTTCCCCGTTTTGCTGGAAGTTAATCAAAGTCACCGTCAACATCAACCGACCGATCGCTGCATCGATAACTACCAACGACCCTCGACGCACATTTTACCTGCGTATCGAAACCGAAGCTAGCGAAAGGTAAGGCTTTTCCATCATACCGCGAGTGTTTTTACCGCGTCGCGTAAGCCAAAAATATCGGACCCGGTCGTAACGCGTTCCCGCGGACCGAAAACCGTATAAATAGGCTCGTGTCGTGAAGCCTCCGGATAACGAAAAATTCTTTCGCCGGACGTGACAATATTCATTGTGCAGTGTTATGTATACCTCGTATTAGCTACAAAAGAATGTAAATGCGACACTATCTTGCTAAGAAATAGCGTCGGCAGATGTCTACGTATCGTAGCAATAGAGTTCTAATGCTTCTCAAAACGCGATATCACATCTACTTTCTATGTTTCATGATAAGATATAATATGCATTGTGGAGTGTTATGTACACCTCGTATTCACATCAAAAGAATGTAAATGTGACACTTCCTTGCTTGGAAATAGCGTTTGCAGATGTCTACGTATCGAAGCAATAGAGTTCTAAAGTTTCTTATAACGAGATATCGCATCTCATTTCTATGTTGCATGGCAAGATATAATATTCATTGTAAAGTGTTGTGTATACTTATTATTCACTCCAAAAGAATGTAAATGCGACACTTCCTTGCAAGGATATAGCGTTTGCAGATGTCTACGTATCGAAGCAATAGAGTTCTAATGCTTCTTAAAACGAGATATCGCATCTCATATCTATGTTTCATGATAAGATATAATATTCATTGCGAAGTGTTATGCATTCCTCGTCTACGATTCAAATGAATGTAAATGCGACACTTCCTTGCTAGGAAATAGCGTTTGGAGATTTCTACGTATCGTAGCAATGGAGTTCTAATGCTCCTTAAAACGCGATATCGCATCTCATTTCTACGTTTCATGACAAGGAACAGTATTCATTGCGAAGTGATATGTATACCTATTATTCACTTCAAAAGAATGTAAATGCGACACTTCCTTGCAAGGAAATAGCGTTTGCAGATGTCTACGTATCGAAGCAATAGAGTTCAAATGCTTCTTAAAACGAGATATCGCATCTCATATTTATGTTTCATGATAAGATATAATATTCATTGAAGTGTTATGGATTCCTCGTCTACACATCTAATGAATGTACATGCGACACTTCCTTGCTAGGAAATAGCGTTTACAGATGTCTACGTATCGTAGGGATGGAGCTCCAATGCATCTTAAAACGTAATACCGCATCTCATTTCTATGTTTCATGATAAGATGTAATATTCATTGCGAAGTGTTATGTATTCCTCGTCTACATTTCAAATGAATGTAAATGCGACACTTCCTTGCTAGGAAATAGCGTTTGCAGATGTTTACGTATCGTAGGGATAGAGTTCTAATGCTTCTTAAAACGCGATATCGCATCTCATTTCTATGTTGCATGGTAGGATTTAAAATTCATTGTAAAGTGTTATGTATACCTCGTATTCTCTTCAGAAGTATGTAAATGCGACACTTCCTTGCAAGGAAATAGCGTTTGCAGATGTCTACGTATCGTAGGAATAGAGTTCTTATGCTTCCTAAAACGAGATATCGCATTTCATTACAATGTTGCATGATAAGATATAATATTCATTGTAAAGTGTTATGTATACCTCGTATTCACTTCAGAAGAATGTAAATGCGACACTTCCTTGCAAGGAAATAGCGTTTGCAGATGTCTACGTATCGTAGCAATAGAGATCTTGTGCTTCTTAAAACGAGATATCGCATCTCATTACTATGTTGCACGATAAGATATAATATTCATTGTAAAGTGTTATGTATACCTCGTATTCACTTCAGAAGAATGTAAATGCGACACTTCCTTGCAAGGAAATAGCGTTTGCAGTTGTCTACGTATCGAAGCAATAGAGTTCAAATGCTTCTTAAAACGAGATATCGCATCTCATATCTATGTTTCATGATAAGATATAATATTCATTGCGAAGTGTTATGCATTCCTCGTATTCACTTCAAATGAATGTAAATGCGACACTTCCTGGCTAGGAAATATCGTTTGCAGATGCCTACGTATCCTAGCAATAGAGTTCTACTGCTCCTTGAAACGCGATATCGCATCTCATATCTAGGTTTCATGATAAGATATAATATTTATTGCGAAGTGTTATGCATTCCTCGTCTACGATTCAAACGGATGTAAATGCGACACTTCCTTGCTAGGAAATAGCGTTTGCAGATGCTTACGTATCGTGGGGATAGAGTTCTAATGCTTCGTAAAACGTGATATCGCATCTCATTTCTATGTTTCATGGTAAGATATAATATGAATTGCGAAGTGTTATGTATTCCTCGTCTACGATTCAAATGAATGTAAATGCGACTCTTCCTTGCTAGGAAATGGCGTTTGCAGATGCTTACGTATCGTAGGGATAGAGTTCTAACGCTCCTTAAAACGAGATATCGCATCTCATATCTATGTTTCATGATAAGATATAATATTCATTGCGAAGTGTTATGTATACCTCGTATTCTCTTCAGAAGAATGTAAATGCGACACTTCCTTGCAAGGAAATAGCGTTTGCAGATGTCTACGTATCGTAGGAATAGAGTTCTTATGCTTCCTAAAACGAGATATCGCATTTCATTACAATGTTGCATGATAAGATATAATATTCATTGTAAAGTGTTATGTATACCTCGTATTCGCTTCAGAAGAATGTAAATGCGACACTTCCTTGCAAGGAAATAGCGTTTGCAGATGTCTACGTATCGAAGCAATAGAGTTCAAATGCTTCTTAAAACGTGATATCGCATCTCATATCTATGTTTCATGATAAGATATAATATTCATTGCGAAGTGTTATGCATTCCTCGTCTACGATTCAAACGGATGTAAATGCGACACTTCCTTGCTAGGAAATAGCGTTTGCAGATGCTTACGTATCGTGGGGATAGAGTTCTAATGCTTCGTAAAACGTGATATCGCATCTCATTTCTATGTTTCGTGGTAAGATATAATATGTCACGTCCGGCGAAAGAATTTTTCGTTTATCCGGAGGCTTCACGACACGAGCCTATTTATACGGGTTTCGGTCCGCGGGAACGCGTTACGACCGGGTCCGATATTTTTGGCTTACGCGACGCGGTAAAAACACTCGCGATATGATGGAAAAGCCTTACTTTTCGCTGGCTTCAGTCTCGATACGCAGGTAGAATGTGCGTCGAGGGTCGTTGGTAGGTATCGATGCAGCGATCGGTCGGTTGATGTTGACGGTGACTTTGATTAACTTCCAGCAAAACGGGAAACAGCGGTCTGGATGCAGAATAGATTCAGCGGAGACTGTGGATATTGCAGAGACGTTGGCTGCAGAGGCAGGCGAATGGGCGTTGATCGGCGTTTCGGAAAACTGTGACTGATCCGGAACGATGACGACAGGTTGCTGCGGTACGAGGACTCGGGGTGTATCTCCCAGGTATTCACGAACAAGTGAACGCATAAAATTCTTACGACCCGCGCGTCGTGTTCTTCGCGAACCGGATCCACGTTTCATTCACCCAGTTTTTCTGTACTTTCAGGCAATGTTCAGAAGGATAAGCGGCGGTCCGCTCTACCGCAACGTCGCAAAGCTGAGTTCTATACTCCTTCAAGGTGAACAAACGCAACCCAGTTGTTGGAAGGAACACGTCGTAGAATTCGTAGTTCAAGAATAATGTTTTAACGTAAGAACTAGTATATTATGTTTAGATTTAGTAATTATTGGAATAGGAACTAGTAGAACTGGTAAAAGAACTTGTAGATTGGATTTAGTAACTAAAGTAAAATATATTCTAAGTTAAAGTGTACAAAAGTGAAATTATTCTAAGTTAGAACTAGTAAAATGGAAATAGCAACGCGTAGCCTAGACCCCACATTGAGGCGGCTTGAGATGGAAGATCGATGTTAACTCTAGAAGCCCGAGGACTCGAATGTCTCTCTCGAGGCGCGTCTGGGACCTCCTCGGTTCGCGAGGCGCTACGGTCGTAGGCGCTCGTGGTAGGGAGCGCGCGGTCCAGCGAGTGGGGACTCGCGGCTCGTGGTGGGGCTAGCGGCACGTGCCGATAGCCTAGGCGCATCTTAGCGTCTAATCTTAAGAATAAGGACTTAGAATTACATGTGTGTTGTGGTGTGTTACAATTCGTGTCGAGTACTTATATCTACGAGTATTATAGGCTTATTCTAGAAATAGTATGTAGGTTCAGGCAACGTAGATTCCCTGAACTGGAAAAGTCCCCATTGCGGCGACAGACTGCGGCTTCTTCTCTCTGTTGGGCGGAATTCCTGATGAAAGGGCGATAGGGTTGCTCGTAGATGCGAGCGATACAGCGGTCCTTGCATGTACGACTGAGTGCGTGCGGTCGTGCGCGCGCGAACTCTGCTGGTTGCCGATACTTCAGGCGAGTATTGCAGGTTGCCTGTGTCCAGGGGTCGATGCTGGAAGTTACGAGGATGCTGACGTATGTAATGGCTGGCAGGCGCTACGCCTGACGTCACAATGTAAATGCGACACTTCCTTGCTAGGAAATAACGATTGCAGATGTTTACGTATCGAAGGGATAGAGTTCTAATTCTTCTTAAAACACGATATCGCATCTCATTTCTATGTTGCATGATAGGATATAATATTCACTGTAAAGTGTTATGTATACCTCGTATTCTCTTCAGAAGAATGTAAATGCGACACTTCCTTGCAACGAAATAGCGGTTGCAGATGTCTACTTATTGTAGGGATGGAGTTCTTATGCTTCTTAAAACGTGATATCGCATCTCATATCTCTGTTTCATGATAAGATATAATATTCATTGCGAAGTGTTATGCATTCCGCGTCTACGATTCAAATGGATGTAAATGCTACAATTCCTTGCTAGGACATAGCGTTTGCAGATGTCTACGTATCGAAGCAATAGAGTTCAAATGCTTCTTAAATCGAGATATCGCATCTCATTTCTATGTTTCATGATAAGATGTAATATTCATTGCGAAGTGTTATGTATTCCTACCCTACACTTCAAATGAATGTAAATGCGACACTACCTTGCTAGGAAATAGCGTTTGCAAATGTCTACGTATCGTAGCAATAGAGTTCTAATGCTTCTTAAAACGCGATATCGCATCTCATTTCTATGTTTCATGGTAAGATATAATATGATTTGCGAAGTGCTATGTATTCCTCGTCTACACTTCAAATGAATGTAAATGCGACACTTCCCTGCAAGGAAATAGCGTTTGCAGATGTCTACGTATCGTAGCAATAGATTTCTAATGCTTCTTACAACGCGATATCGCATCTCATTTCTATGTTTCATGGTAAGATATAATATGATTTGCGAAGTGTCATGTATTCCTCGTCTACACTTCAAATGAATGTAAATGCGACACTTCCCTGCAAGGAAATAGCGTTTGCAGATGTCTACGTATCGTAGCAATAGATTTCTAATGCTTCTTACAACGCGATATCGCATCTCATTTCTATGTTTCATGGTAAGATATAATATTCATTGCGAAGTGTTATGCATTCCTCGTCTACGATTCAAATGGATGTAAATGCTACAATTCCTTGCTAGGACATAGCGTTTGCAGATGTCTACGTATCGAAGCAATAGAGTTCAAATGCTTCTTAAATCGAGATATCGCATCTCATTTCTATGTTTCATGATAAGATGTAATATTCATTGCGAAGTGTTATGTATTCCTCGCCTACACTTCAAATGAATGTAAATGCGACACTACCTTGCTAGGAAATAGCGTTTGCAAATGTCTACGTATCGTAACAATAGAGTTCTAATGCTTCTTAAAACGCGATATCGCATCTCATTTGTACGTTTCATGACAAGGTATAGTATTCATTGCGATGTGTTATGTATACCTATTATTCACTTCGAAAGAATGTAATTGCGACACTTCCTTGCAAGGAAATAGCGTTTGCAGATGTCTACGTATCGTAGCAATAGAGTTCTAATGCTTCTTAAAACGCGATATCGCATCTCATTTGTACGTTTCATGACAAGGTATAGTACTCATTGCGATGTGTTATGTATACCTATTATTCACTTCGAAAGAATGTAATTGCGACACTTCCTTGCTAGGACATAGCGTTTGCAGATGTCTACGTATCGAAGCAATAGAGTTCAAATGCTTCTTAAATCGAGATATCGCATCTCATTTCTATGTTTCATGATAAGATGTAATATTCATTGCGAAGTGTTGTGTATTCCTCGCCTACACTTCAAATGAATGTAAATGCGACACTTCCTTGCTAGGAAATAGCGTTTGCAAATGTCTACGTATCGTAGCAATAGAGTTCTAATGCTTCTTAAAACGCGATATCGCATCTCATTTCTATGTTTCATGGTAAGATATAATATGATTTGCGAAGTGCTATGTATTCCTCGTCTACACTTCAAATGAATGTAAATGCGACACTTCCCTGCAAGGAAATAGCGTTTGCAGATGTCTACGTATCGTAGCAATAGATTTCTAATGCTTCTTACAACGCGATATCGCATCTCATTTCTATGTTTCATGGTAAGATATAATATGATTTGCGAAGTGTCATGTATTCCTCGTCTACACTTCAAATGAATGTAAATGCGACACTTCCTTGCTAGGAAATAGCGTCTGCAGATGTCTAGGTATCGTAGCAATAGAGTTCTAATGCTTCTTAAAACGCGATATCGCATCTCATTTCTATGTTTCATGGTAAGATATAATATGATTTGCGAAGTGTTATGTATTCCTCGTCTACATTTCAAATGAATGTAAATGCGACACTTCCTTGCAACGAAATAGCGTTTGCAGATGTCTACTTATCGTAGGGATGGAGTTCTTATGCTTCTTAAAACGTGATATCGCATCTCATATCTATGTTTCATGATAAGATATAATATTCATTGCGAAGTGTTATGCATTCCTCGTCTACGATTCAAATGGATGTAAATGCTACAATTCCTTGCTAGGACATAGCGTTTGCAGATGTCTACGTATCGAAGCAATAGAGTTCAAATGCTTCTTAAATCGAGATATCGCATCTCATTTCTATGTTTCATGATAAGATGTAATATTCATTGCGAAGTGTTATGTATTCCTCGCCTACACTTCAAATGAATGTAAATGCGACACTTCCTTGCTAGGAAATAGCGTTTGCAAATGTCTACGTATCGTAGCAATAGAGTTCTAATGCTTCATAAAACGCGATATCGCATCTCATTTCTATGTTTCATGGTAAGATATAATATGATTTGCGAAGTGCTATGTATTCCTCGTCTACACTTCAAATGAATGTAAATGCGACACTTCCCTGCAAGGAAATAGCGTTTGCAGATGTCTACGTATCGTAGCAATAGATTTCTAATGCTTCTTACAACGCGATATCGCATCTCATTTCTATGTTTCATGGTAAGATATAATATGATTTGCGAAGTGTCATGTATTCCTCGTCTACACTTCAAATGAATGTAAATGCGACACTTCCTTGCTAGGAAATAGCGTCTGCAGATGTCTAGGTATCGTAGCAATAGAGTTCTAATGCTTCTTAAAACGCGATATCGCATCTCATTTCTATGTTTCATGGTAAGATATAATATTCATTGCGAAGTGTTATGTATTCCTCGTCTACATTTCAAATGAATGTAAATGCGACACTTCCTTGCAACGAAATAGCGTTTGCAAATGTCTACGTATCGTAGCAATAGAGTTCTAATGCTTCTTAAAACGCGATATCGCATCTCATTTGTACGTTTCATGACAAGGTATAGTATTCATTGCGATGTGTTATGTATACCTATTATTCACTTCGAAAGAATGTAATTGCGACACTTCCTTGCAAGGAAATAGCGTTTGCAGATGTCTACGTATCGTAGGAATAGAGTTCTTATGCTTCCTAAAACGAGATATCGCATTTCATTACAATGTTGCATGATAAGATATAATATTCATTGTAAAGTGTTATGTATACCTCGTATTCGCTTCAGAAGAATGTAAATGCGACACTTCCTTGCAAGGAAATAGCGTTTGCAGATGTCTACGTATCGAAGCAATAGAGTTCAAATGCTTCTTAAAACGTGATATCGCATCTCATATCTATGTTTCATGATAAGATATAATATTCATTGCGAAGTGTTATGCATTCCTCGTCTACGATTCAAACGGATGTAAATGCGACACTTCCTTGCTAGGAAATAGCGTTTGCAGATGCTTACGTATCGTGGGGATAGAGTTCTAATGCTTCGTAAAACGTGATATCGCATCTCATTTCTATGTTTCGTGGTAAGATATAATATGTCACGTCCGGCGAAAGAATTTTTCGTTTATCCGGAGGCTTCACGACACGAGCCTATTTATACGGGTTTCGGTCCGCGGGAACGCGTTACGACCGGGTCCGATATTTTTGGCTTACGCGACGCGGTAAAAACACTCGCGATATGATGGAAAAGCCTTACTTTTCGCTGGCTTCAGTCTCGATACGCAGGTAGAATGTGCGTCGAGGGTCGTTGGTAGGTATCGATGCAGCGATCGGTCGGTTGATGTTGACGGTGACTTTGATTAACTTCCAGCAAAACGGGAAACAGCGGTCTGGATGCAGAATAGATTCAGCGGAGACTGTGGATATTGCAGAGACGTTGGCTGCAGAGGCAGGCGAATGGGCGTTGATCGGCGTTTCGGAAAACTGTGACTGATCCGGAACGATGACGACAGGTTGCTGCGGTACGAGGACTCGGGGTGTATCTCCCAGGTATTCACGAACAAGTGAACGCATAAAATTCTTACGACCCGCGCGTCGTGTTCTTCGCGAACCGGATCCACGTTTCATTCACCCAGTTTTTCTGTACTTTCAGGCAATGTTCAGAAGGATAAGCGGCGGTCCGCTCTACCGCAACGTCGCAAAGCTGAGTTCTATACTCCTTCAAGGTGAACAAACGCAACCCAGTTGTTGGAAGGAACACGTCGTAGAATTCGTAGTTCAAGAATAATGTTTTAACGTAAGAACTAGTATATTATGTTTAGATTTAGTAATTATTGGAATAGGAACTAGTAGAACTGGTAAAAGAACTTGTAGATTGGATTTAGTAACTAAAGTAAAATATATTCTAAGTTAAAGTGTACAAAAGTGAAATTATTCTAAGTTAGAACTAGTAAAATGGAAATAGCAACGCGTAGCCTAGACCCCACATTGAGGCGGCTTGAGATGGAAGATCGATGTTAACTCTAGAAGCCCGAGGACTCGAATGTCTCTCTCGAGGCGCGTCTGGGACCTCCTCGGTTCGCGAGGCGCTACGGTCGTAGGCGCTCGTGGTAGGGAGCGCGCGGTCCAGCGAGTGGGGACTCGCGGCTCGTGGTGGGGCTAGCGGCACGTGCCGATAGCCTAGGCGCATCTTAGCGTCTAATCTTAAGAATAAGGACTTAGAATTACATGTGTGTTGTGGTGTGTTACAATTCGTGTCGAGTACTTATATCTACGAGTATTATAGGCTTATTCTAGAAATAGTATGTAGGTTCAGGCAACGTAGATTCCCTGAACTGGAAAAGTCCCCATTGCGGCGACAGACTGCGGCTTCTTCTCTCTGTTGGGCGGAATTCCTGATGAAAGGGCGATAGGGTTGCTCGTAGATGCGAGCGATACAGCGGTCCTTGCATGTACGACTGAGTGCGTGCGGTCGTGCGCGCGCGAACTCTGCTGGTTGCCGATACTTCAGGCGAGTATTGCAGGTTGCCTGTGTCCAGGGGTCGATGCTGGAAGTTACGAGGATGCTGACGTATGTAATGGCTGGCAGGCGCTACGCCTGACGTCACAATGTAAATGCGACACTTCCTTGCTAGGAAATAACGATTGCAGATGTTTACGTATCGTAGGGATAGAGTTCTAATTCTTCTTAAAACACGATATCGCATCTCATTTCTATGTTGCATGATAGGATATAATATTCACTGTAAAGTGTTATGTATACCTCGTATTCTCTTCAGAAGAATGTAAATGCGACACTTCCTTGCAACGAAATAGCGGTTGCAGATGTCTACTTATTGTAGGGATGGAGTTCTTATGCTTCTTAAAACGTGATATCGCATCTCATATCTATGTTTCATGATAAGATATAATATTCATTGCGAAGTGTTATGCATTCCGCGTCTACGATTCAAATGGATGTAAATGCTACAATTCCTTGCTAGGACATAGCGTTTGCAGATGTCTACGTATCGAAGCAATAGAGTTCAAATGCTTCTTAAATCGAGATATCGCATCTCATTTCTATGTTTCATGATAAGATGTAATATTCATTGCGAAGTGTTATGTATTCCTCGCCTACACTTCAAATGAATGTAAATGCGACACTACCTTGCTAGGAAATAGCGTTTGCAAATGTCTACGTATCGTAGCAATAGAGTTCTAATGCTTCTTAAAACGCGATATCGCATCTCATTTCTATGTTTCATGGTAAGATATAATATGATTTGCGAAGTGCTATGTATTCCTCGTCTACACTTCAAATGAATGTAAATGCGACACTTCCCTGCAAGGAAATAGCGTTTGCAGATGTCTACGTATCGTAGCAATAGATTTCTAATGCTTCTTACAACGCGATATCGCATCTCATTTCTATGTTTCATGGTAAGATATAATATGATTTGCGAAGTGTCATGTATTCCTCGTCTACACTTCAAATGAATGTAAATGCGACACTTCCCTGCAAGGAAATAGCGTTTGCAGATGTCTACGTATCGTAGCAATAGATTTCTAATGCTTCTTACAACGCGATATCGCATCTCATTTCTATGTTTCATGGTAAGATATAATATTCATTGCGAAGTGTTATGCATTCCTCGTCTACGATTCAAATGGATGTAAATGCTACAATTCCTTGCTAGGACATAGCGTTTGCAGATGTCTACGTATCGAAGCAATAGAGTTCAAATGCTTCTTAAATCGAGATATCGCATCTCATTTCTATGTTTCATGATAAGATGTAATATTCATTGCGAAGTGTTATGTATTCCTCGCCTACACTTCAAATGAATGTAAATGCGACACTACCTTGCTAGGAAATAGCGTTTGCAAATGTCTACGTATCGTAACAATAGAGTTCTAATGCTTCTTAAAACGCGATATCGCATCTCATTTGTACGTTTCATGACAAGGTATAGTATTCATTGCGATGTGTTATGTATACCTATTATTCACTTCGAAAGAATGTAATTGCGACACTTCCTTGCAAGGAAATAGCGTTTGCAGATGTCTACGTATCGTAGCAATAGAGTTCTAATGCTTCTTAAAACGCGATATCGCATCTCATTTGTACGTTTCATGACAAGGTATAGTACTCATTGCGATGTGTTATGTATACCTATTATTCACTTCGAAAGAATGTAATTGCGACACTTCCTTGCTAGGACATAGCGTTTGCAGATGTCTACGTATCGAAGCAATAGAGTTCAAATGCTTCTTAAATCGAGATATCGCATCTCATTTCTATGTTTCATGATAAGATGTAATATTCATTGCGAAGTGTTGTGTATTCCTCGCCTACACTTCAAATGAATGTAAATGCGACACTTCCTTGCTAGGAAATAGCGTTTGCAAATGTCTACGTATCGTAGCAATAGAGTTCTAATGCTTCTTAAAACGCGATATCGCATCTCATTTCTATGTTTCATGGTAAGATATAATATGATTTGCGAAGTGCTATGTATTCCTCGTCTACACTTCAAATGAATGTAAATGCGACACTTCCCTGCAAGGAAATAGCGTTTGCAGATGTCTACGTATCGTAGCAATAGATTTCTAATGCTTCTTACAACGCGATATCGCATCTCATTTCTATGTTTCATGGTAAGATATAATATGATTTGCGAAGTGTCATGTATTCCTCGTCTACACTTCAAATGAATGTAAATGCGACACTTCCTTGCTAGGAAATAGCGTCTGCAGATGTCTAGGTATCGTAGCAATAGAGTTCTAATGCTTCTTAAAACGCGATATCGCATCTCATTTCTATGTTTCATGGTAAGATATAATATGATTTGCGAAGTGTTATGTATTCCTCGTCTACATTTCAAATGAATGTAAATGCGACACTTCCTTGCAACGAAATAGCGTTTGCAGATGTCTACTTATCGTAGGGATGGAGTTCTTATGCTTCTTAAAACGTGATATCGCATCTCATATCTATGTTTCATGATAAGATATAATATTCATTGCGAAGTGTTATGCATTCCTCGTCTACGATTCAAATGGATGTAAATGCTACAATTCCTTGCTAGGACATAGCGTTTGCAGATGTCTACGTATCGAAGCAATAGAGTTCAAATGCTTCTTAAATCGAGATATCGCATCTCATTTCTATGTTTCATGATAAGATGTAATATTCATTGCGAAGTGTTATGTATTCCTCGCCTACACTTCAAATGAATGTAAATGCGACACTTCCTTGCTAGGAAATAGCGTTTGCAAATGTCTACGTATCGTAGCAATAGAGTTCTAATGCTTCATAAAACGCGATATCGCATCTCATTTCTATGTTTCATGGTAAGATATAATATGATTTGCGAAGTGCTATGTATTCCTCGTCTACACTTCAAATGAATGTAAATGCGACACTTCCCTGCAAGGAAATAGCGTTTGCAGATGTCTACGTATCGTAGCAATAGATTTCTAATGCTTCTTACAACGCGATATCGCATCTCATTTCTATGTTTCATGGTAAGATATAATATGATTTGCGAAGTGTCATGTATTCCTCGTCTACACTTCAAATGAATGTAAATGCGACACTTCCTTGCTAGGAAATAGCGTCTGCAGATGTCTAGGTATCGTAGCAATAGAGTTCTAATGCTTCTTAAAACGCGATATCGCATCTCATTTCTATGTTTCATGGTAAGATATAATATTCATTGCGAAGTGTTATGTATTCCTCGTCTACATTTCAAATGAATGTAAATGCGACACTTCCTTGCAACGAAATAGCGTTTGCAAATGTCTACGTATCGTAGCAATAGAGTTCTAATGCTTCTTAAAACGCGATATCGCATCTCATTTGTACGTTTCATGACAAGGTATAGTATTCATTGCGATGTGTTATGTATACCTATTATTCACTTCGAAAGAATGTAATTGCGACACTTCCTTGCAAGGAAATAGCGTTTGCAGATGTCTACGTATCGTAGCAATAGAGTTCTAATGCTTCATAAAACGCGATATCGCATCTCATTTCTATGTTTCATGGTAAGATATAATATGATTTGCGAAGTGCTATGTATTCCTCGTCTACACTTCAAATGAATGTAAATGCGACACTTCCCTGCAAGGAAATAGCGTTTGCAGATGTCTACGTATCGTAGCAATAGATTTCTAATGCTTCTTACAACGCGATATCGCATCTCATTTCTATGTTTCATGGTAAGATATAATATGATTTGCGAAGTGTCATGTATTCCTCGTCTACACTTCAAATGAATGTAAATGCGACACTTCCTTGCTAGGAAATAGCGTCTGCAGATGTCTAGGTATCGTAGCAATAGAGTTCTAATGCTTCTTAAAACGCGATATCGCATCTCATTTCTATGTTTCATGGTAAGATATAATATTCATTGCGAAGTGTTATGTATTCCTCGTCTACATTTCAAATGAATGTAAATGCGACACTTCCTTGCAACGAAATAGCGTTTGCAAATGTCTACGTATCGTAGCAATAGAGTTCTAATGCTTCTTAAAACGCGATATCGCATCTCATTTGTACGTTTCATGACAAGGTATAGTATTCATTGCGATGTGTTATGTATACCTATTATTCACTTCGAAAGAATGTAATTGCGACACTTCCTTGCAAGGAAATAGCGTTTGCAGATGTCTACGTATCGTAGCAATAGAGTTCTAATGCTTCTTAAAACGCGATATCGCATCTCATTTGTACGTTTCATGACAAGGTATAGTACTCATTGCGATGTGTTATGTATACCTATTATTCACTTCGAAAGAATGTAATTGCGACACTTCCTTGCAAGGAAATAGCGTTTGCAGATGTCTAGGTATCGTAGCAATAGAGTTCTAATGCTCCTTAAAACGCGATATCGCATCTCATTTCTATGTATCGTGGTAAGATATAATATGATTTGCGAAGTGTTATGTATTCCTCGTCTGCACTTCAAATGAATGTAAATGCGACACTTCCTTGCAAGGAAATAGCGTTTGCGAATGTCTACCTATCGTAGCAATAGTGTTCTAATGCTCCTTAAAACGCGATATCGCATCTCATTTCTATGTTTCATGGTAAGAAATAATATGATTTGCAAAGTGTTATGTATTCCTCGTCTACAATTCAAATGAATGTAAATGCGACACTTCCTTGCTAGGAAATAGCGTCTGCAGATGTCTAGGTATCGTAGCAATAGAGTTCTAATGCTTCTTAAAACGCGATATCGCATCTCATTTCTATGTTTCATGGTAAGATATAATATGATTTGGGAAGTGTTATGTATTCCTCGTCTACACTTCAAAGGAATGTGAATGCGACACTTCCTCGCTAGGTAATAGCGTTTGCAGATGTCTACGTATCGTAGCAATAGATTTCTTATGCTTCTTAAAACGCGATATCGCATCTCATTTCTATGTTTCATGGTAAGATATAATATGATTTGCGACGTGTTATGTATTCCTCTTCTACACTTCAAATGAATGTAAATGCGACACTTCCTTGCAAGGAAATAGCGTTTGCAGATGTCTGCGTATCGTAGCAATGGAGTTCTTATGATTCTTAAAACACGATGTCGCATCTCATTTCTATGTTTCATGGTAAGATATAATATGATTTGCGAAGTGTTATGTATTCCTCGTCTACACTTCAAATGAATGTGAATGCGACACTTCCTCGCTAGGAAATAGCGTTTGCAGATGTCTACGTATCGTAGCAATAGAGTTCTTATGATTCTTAAGACGCGATATCGCATGTCATTCCTATGTTTCATGGTAAGATATAATATGATTTGCGAAGTGTTATGCATTCCTCGTCTACGATTCAAATGAATGTAAATGCGACACTTCCTTGCAAGGAAATAGCGTTTGCAGATGTCTAGGTATCGTAGCGATAGGGTTCTAATGGTTCTTAGAACGCGATGTCGCATCCCATTTCTATGTTTCATGGTAAGATATAATATGATTTGCGAAGTGTTATGTATTCCTCGTCTACAATTCATATGAATGTCAATGCGACTCTTCCTTGGAAGGAAAGAGCGTTTGCAGATGTCTACGTATCGTAGAAATAGAGTTCTTATGATTCTTAAAACACAATATCGCATCTCATTTCTATGTTTCATGGTAAGATATAATATGATTTGCGAAGTGTTATGTATTCCTCGTCTACACTTCAAATGAATGTAAATGCAACACTTCCTTGCAAAGAAATAGCGTTTGCAGATGTCTACGTATCGTAGCAATAGATTTCTAATGCTTCTTACAACGCGATATCGCATCTCATTTCTATGTTTCATGGTAAGATATAATATGATTTGCGAAGTGTCATGTATTCCTCGTCTACACTTCAAATGAATGTAAATGCGACACTTTCTTGCTAGGAAATAGCGTCTGCAGATGTCTAGGTATCGTAGCAATAGAGTTCTAATGCTTCTTAAAACGCGATATCGCATATCATTTCTATGTTTCATGGTAAGATATAATATGATTTGCTAAGTGTTATGTATTCCTCGTCTACAATTCAAATGAATGTAAATGCGACACTTCCTTGCTAGGAAATAGCGTCTGCAGATGTCTAGGTATCGTAGCAATAGAGTTCTAATGCTTCTTAAAACGCGATATCGCATCTCATTTCTATGTTGCATGATAGGATATAATATTCATTGTAAAGTGTTATGTATACCTCGTATTCTCTACAGAAGAATGTAAATGCGACACATCCTTGCAAGGAAATAGCGTTTGCAGAATTCTACGTATCGTAGCAATAGAGTTCTAATGCTCCTTAAAACGCGATATCGCATCTCATTTCAATGTTTCATGGTAAGATAAAATATGATTGGCGAAGTGTCATGTATTCCTCGTCTACACTTCAAATGAATGTAAATGCGACACTTCCTTGCTAGGAAATAGCGTCTGCAGATGTCTAGGTGTCGTAGCAATAGAGTTCTAATGCTTCTTAAAACGCGATATCGCATCTCATTTCTATGTTTCATGGTAAGATATAATATGATTTGCGAAGTGTTATGTATTCCTCGTCTACACTTCAAATGAATGTAAATGCGACACTTCCTTGCAAGGAAATAGCGTTTGCAGATGTCTACGTATCGTAACACTAGAGTTCTTATGATTCTTAAAACGCGATATCGCATTTCATTTCTATGTTTCATGGTAAGATATAATATGATGTGCGAAGTGTTATGTATTCCTCGTCTACACTTCAAATGAATGTAAATGCGACACTACCTTGCAAGGAAATAGCGTTTGCTGATGTCTACGTATCGTAGCAATAGATTTCTAATGCTTCTTAAAACGCGATATCGCATCTCATTTCTATTTTTCATTGTAAGATGTAATATGATTTGCGAAGTATTATGTATTCCTTGTCTACACTTCAAATGAATGTAAATGCGACACTTTCTTGCAAGGAAATAGCGTTTGCAGATGTCTACGTATCGTAGCCCTAGAGTTCTTGTGATTCTTAAAACGGGATATCGCATCTCATTTCTGTGTTTCATGGTAAGATATAATATGATTTGCGAAGTGTTATGTATTCCTCGTCTACACTTCAAATGAATGTAAATGCGACACTTCCATGCAAGGAAATAGCGTCTGCAGATGCCTAGGTATCGTAGCAATAGAGTGCTAATGCTTCTTAAAACGCGATATCGCATCTCATTTCTATGTTTCATGGTAAGATATAATATGATTTGCGAAGTGTTATGTATTCCTCGTCTGCACTTCAAATGAATGTAAATGCGACACATCCTTGCAAAGATATAGCGTTTGCAGATGTCTACGTATCGTAGCAATAGATTTCTAATGCTTCTTAAAACGCGATATCGCATCTCATTTCTATGTTTCATGGTAAGATATTTTATAATTTGCGAAGTGTTATGTATTCCTCGTCTACACTTCAAATGAATGTAAATGCGATACTTCCTTGCAAGGAAATGGCGTTTGCAGATGTCTACGTATCGTAGCAATGGAGTTCTTATGATTCTTAAAACACGATATCGCATCTCATTTCTATGTTTCATGGTAAGATATAATATGATTTGCGAAGTGTTATGTATTCCTCGTCTACACTTCAAAGGAATGTGAATGCGACACTTCCTCGCTAGGTAATAGCGTTTGCAGATGTCTACGTATCGTAGCAATAGATTTCTTATGCTTCTTAAAACGCGATATCGCATCTCATTTCTATGTTTCATGGTAAGATATAATATGATTTGCGACGTGTTATGTATTCCTCTTCTACACTTCAAATGAATGTAAATGCGACACTTCCTTGCAAGGAAATAGCGTTTGCAGATGTCTGCGTATCGTAGCAATGGAGTTCTTATGATTCTTAAAACACGATGTCGCATCTCATTTCTATGTTTCATGGTAAGATATAATATGATTTGCGAAGTGTTATGTATTCCTCGTCTACACTTCAAATGAATGTGAATGCGACACTTCCTCGCTAGGAAATAGCGTTTGCAGATGTCTACGTATCGTAGCAATAGAGTTCTTATGATTCTTAAGACGCGATATCGCATGTCATTCCTATGTTTCATGGTAAGATATAATATGATTTGCGAAGTGTTATGCATTCCTCGTCTACGATTCAAATGAATGTAAATGCGACACTTCCTTGCAAGGAAATAGCGTTTGCAGATGTCTAGGTATCGTAGCGATAGGGTTCTAATGGTTCTTAGAACGCGATATCGCATCCCATTTCTATGTTTCATGGTAAGATATAATATGATTTGCGAAGTGTTATGTATTCCTCGTCTACAATTCATATGAATGTCAATGCGACTCTTCCTTGGAAGGAAAGAGCGTTTGCAGATGTCTACGTATCGTAGAAATAGAGTTCTTATGATTCTTAAAACACAATATCGCATCTCATTTCTATGTTTCATGGTAAGATATAATATGATTTGCGAAGTGTTATGTATTCCTCGTCTACACTTCAAATGAATGTAAATGCAACACATCCTTGCAAAGATATAGCGTTTGCAGATGTCTACGTATCGTAGCAATAGATTTCTAATGCTTCTTAAAACGCGATATCGCATCTCATTTCTATGTTTCATGGTAAGATATTTTATAATTTGCGAAGTGTTATGTATTCCTCGTCTACACTTCAAATGAATGTAAATGCGATACTTCCTTGCAAGGAAATGGCGTTTGCAGATGTCTACGTATCGTAGCAATGGAGTTCTTATGATTCTTAAAACACGATATCGCATCTCATTTCTATGTTTCATGGTATGATATAATATGATTTGCGAAGTGTTATGTATTCCTCGTCTACACTTCAAAGGAATGTGAATGCGACACTTCCTCGCTAGGTAATAGCGTTTGCAGATGTCTACGTATCGTAGCAATAGATTTCTTATGCTTCTTAAAACGCGATATCGCATCTCATTTCTATGTTTCATGGTAAGATATAATATGATTTGCGACGTGTTATGTATTCCTCTTCTACACTTCAAATGAATGTAAATGCGACACTTCCTTGAAAGGAAATAGCGTTTGCAGATGTCTAGGAATTGTAGCGATAGAGTTCTAATGCTTCTCAACACACAATATCGCACCTCATTTCTATGTTTCATGGTAAGATATAATATGATATGCGAAGTGTCATGTATTCCTCGTCTACACTTCAAATGAATGTAAATGCGACACTTCCTAGCAAGGAAATAGCGTTTGCAGATGTCTACGTATAGTAGCAATAGATTTCTAATGCTTCTTAAAAGGCGATATCGCATCTCATTTCTATGTTTCATGGTAAGATATAACATGATTTGCGAAGTGTTATGTATTCCTCGTCTACACTTCAAATGAATGTGAATGCGACACTTCCTCGCTAGGAAATAGCGTTTGCAGATGTCTACGTATCGTAGCAATAGAGTTCTTATGATTCTTAAAACGCGATATCGCATGTCATTCCTATGTTTCATGGTAAGATATAATATGATATGCGAAGTGTTATGCATTCCTCGTCTACGATTCAAATGAATGTAAATGCGACACTTCCTTGCAAAGAAATAGCGTTTGCAGATGTCTACGTATCGTAGCAATAGATTTCTAATGCTTCTTAAAACGCGATATCGCATCTCATTTCTACGTTTCATGGTAAGATATAATATGATTTGCGAAGGGTTATGTATTCCTCGTCTACACTTCATATGAATGTTAATGCGACACTTCCTTGCAAGGAAAGAGCGTTTGCAGATGTCTACGTATCGTAGCAATAGAGTTCTTATGATTCTTCAAACGCGATATCGCATCTCATTTCTATGTTTCATGGTAAGATATAATATGATTTGCGAAGTGTTATGTATTCCTCGTCTACAATTCATATGAATGTCAATGCGACTCTTCCTTGGAAGGAAAGAGCGTTTGCAGATGTCTACGTATCGTAGCAATAGAGTTCCTATGATTCTTAAAACACAATATCGCATCTCATTTCTATGTTTCATGGTAAGATATAATATGATTTGCGAAGTGTTATGTATTCCTCGTCTACACTTCAAATGAATGTAAATGCGACACTTCCTTGCAAAGAAATAGCGTTTGCAGATGTCTACGTATCGTAGCAATAGATTTCTAATGCTTCTTAAAACGCGATATCGCATCTCATTTCTATGCTTCATGGTAAGATATAATATGATTTGCGAAGGGTTATGTATTCCTCGTCTGCACTTCATATGAATGTTAATGCGACACTTCCTTGCAAGGAAAGAGCGTTTGCAGATGTCTACGTATCGTAGAAATAGAGTTCTTATGATTCTTAAAACACAATATCGCATCTCATTTCTATGTTTCATGGTAAGATATAATATGATTTGCGAAGTGTTATGTATTCCTCGTCTACACTTCAAATGAATGTAAATGCGACACTTCCTTGCAAAGAAATAGCGTTTGCAGATGTCTACGTATCGTAGCAATAGATTTCTAATGCTTCTTAAAACGCGATATCGCATCTCATTTCTATGTTCCATGGTAAGATATAATATGATTTGCGAAGGGTTATGTATTCCTCGTCTACACTTCATATGAATGTTAATGCGACACTTCCTTGCAAGGAAAGAGCGTTTGCAGATGTCTACGTATCGTAGCAATGGAGTTCTTATGATTCTTAAAACACGATATCGCATCTCATTTCTATGTTTCATGGTAAGATATAATATGATTTGCGAAGTGTTATGTATTCCTCGTCTACACTTCAAAGGAATGTGAATGCGACATTTCCTCGCTAGGTAATAGCGTTTGCAGATGTATACGTATCGTAGCAATTGATTTCTAATGCTTTTTAAAATGCGATATCGCATCTCATTTCTATGTTTCATGGTAAGATATAATATGATTTGCGAAGTGTTACCTACTGCTCGTCTACACTTCAAATGAATGTAAATGCGACACTTCCTTGAAAGGATATAGCGTCTGCAGATGTCTAGGTATCGTAGCGATTGAGTTCTAATGCTTCTCAACACACAATATCGCATCTCATTTCTATGTTTCATGGTAAGATATAATATGATTTGCGAAGTGTCATGTATTTCCTAGCAAGGAAATAACGTTTGCAGATGTCTACGTATAGTAGCAATAGATTTCTAATGATTCTTAAAACGCGATATCGCATCTCATTTCTATGTTTCATGGTAAGATATAATATGATTTGCGAAGTGTTATGTATTCCTCGTCTACACTTCAAATGAATGTAAATGCGACACTTCCTTGAAAGGAAATAGCGTTTGCAGATGTCTGCGTATCGTAGCAATGGAGTTCTTATGATTCTTAAAACACGATGTCGCATCTCATTTCTATGTTTCATGGTAAGATATAATATGATTTGCGAAGTGTTATGTATTCCTCGTCTACACTTCAAATGAATGTGAATGCGACACTTCCTCGCTAGGAAATAGCGTTTGCAGATGTCTACGTATCGTAGCAATAGAGTTCTTATGATTCTTAAGACGCGATATCGCATGTCATTCCTATGTTTCATGGTAAGATATAATATGATTTGCGAAGTGTTATGCATTCCTCGTCTACGATTCAAATGAATGTAAATGCGACACTTCCTTGCAAGGAAATAGCGTTTGCAGATGTCTAGGTATCGTAGCGATAGGGTTCTAATGGTTCTTAGAACGCGATATCGCATCCCATTTCTATGTATCATGGTAAGATATAATATGATTTGCGAAGTGTTATGTATTCCTCGTCTACACTTCAAATGAATGTAAATGCGACACTTCCTTGCAAGGAAATAGCGTTTGCAGATTTCTACGTATCGTAGCAATAGAGTTCTTATGATTCTTCAAACGCGATATCGCATCTCATTTCTATGTTTCATGGTAAGATATAATATGATTTGCGAAGTGTTATGTATTCCTCGTCTACAATTCATATGAATGTCAATGCGACTCTTCCTTGGAAGGAAAGAGCGTTTGCAGATGTCTACGTATCGTAGCTATAGAGTTCTTATGATTCTTAAAACACAATATCGCATCTCATTTCTATGTTTCATGGTAAGATATTATATGATTTGCGAAGTGTTATGTATTCCTCGTCTACACTTCAAATGAATGTAAATGCGACACTTCCTTGCAAAGAAATAGCGTTTGCAGATGTCTACGTATCGTAGCAATAGATTTCTAATGCTTCTTAAAATGCGATATCGCATCTCATTTCTATGTTTCATGGTAAGATATAATATGATTTGCGAAGGGTTATGTATTCCTCGTCTGCACTTCATATGAATGTTAATGCGACACTTCCTTGCAAGGAAAGAGCGTTTGCAGATGTCTACGTATCGTAGAAATAGAGTTCTTATGATTCTTAAAACACAATATCGCATCTCATTTCTATGTTTCATGGTAAGATATAATATGATTTGCGAAGTGTTATGTATTCCTCGTCTACACTTCAAATGAATGTAAATGCAACACTTCCTTGCAAAGAAATAGCGTTTGCAGATGTCTACGTATCGTAGCAATAGATTTCTAATGCTTCTTAAAAGGCGATATCGCATCTCATTTCTATGTTTCATGGTAAGATATAACATGATTTGCGAAGTGTTATGTATTCCTCGTCTACACTTCAAATGAATGTGAATGCGACACTTCCTCGCTAGGAAATAGCGTTTGCAGATGTCTACGTATCGTAGCAATAGAGTTCTTATGATTCTTAAAACGCGATATCGCATGTCATTCCTATGTTTCATGGTAAGATATAATATGATATGCGAAGTGTTATGCATTCCTCGTCTACGATTCAAATGAATGTAAATGCGACACTTCCTTGCAAAGAAATAGCGTTTGCAGATGTCTACGTATCGTAGCAATAGATTTCTAATGCTTCTTAAAACGCGATATCGCATCTCATTTCTATGTTTCATGGTAAGATATAATATGATTTGCGAAGGGTTATGTATTCCTCGTCTACACTTCATATGAATGTTAATGCGACACTTCCTTGCAAGGAAAGATCGTTTGCAGATGTCTACGTATCGTAGCAATAGAGTTCTTATGATTCTTCAAACGCGATATCGCATCTCATTTCTATGTTTCATGGTAAGATATAATATGATTTGCGAAGTGTTATGTATTCCTCGTCTACAATCCATATGAATGTCAATGCGACTCTTCCTTGGAAGGAAAAAGCGTTTGCAGATGTCTACGTATCGTAGCAATAGAGTTCTTATGATTCTTAAAACACAATATCGCATCTCATTTCTATGTTTCATGGTAAGATATAATATGATTTGCGAAGTGTTATGTATTCCTCGTCTACACTTCAAATGAATGTAAATGCGACACTTCCTTGCAAAGAAATAGCGTTTGCAGATGTCTACGTATCGTAGCAATAGATTTCTAATGCTTCTTAAAATGCGATATCGCATCTCATTTCTATGTTTCATGGTAAGATATAATATGATTTGCGAAGGGTTATGTATTCCTCGTCTGCACTTCATATGAATGTTATTGCGACACTTCCTTGCAAGGAAATGGCGTTTGCAGATGTCTACGTATCGTAGCAATGGAGTTCTTATGATTCTTAAAACACGATATCGCATCTCATTTCTATGTTTCATGGTAAGATATAATATGATTTGCGAAGTGTTATGTATTCCTCGTCTACACTTCAAAGGAATGTGAATGCGACACTTCCTCGCTAGGTAATAGCGTTTGCAGATGTCTACGTATCGTAGCAATAGATTTCTTATGCTTCTTAAAACGCGATATCGCATCTCATTTCTATGTTTCATGGTAAGATATAATATGATTTGCGACGTGTTATGTATTCCTCTTCTACACTTCAAATGAATGTAAATGCGACACTTCCTTGCAAGGAAATAGCGTTTGCAGATGTCTGCGTATCGTAGCAATGGAGTTCTTATGATTCTTAAAACACGATGTCGCATCTCATTTCTATGTTTCATGGTAAGATATAATATGATTTGCGAAGTGTTATGTATTCCTCGTCTACACTTCAAATGAATGTGAATGCGACACTTCCTCGCTAGGAAATAGCGTTTGCAGATGTCTACGTATCGTAGCAATAGAGTTCTTATGATTCTTAAGACGCGATATCGCATGTCATTCCTATGTTTCATGGTAAGATATAATATGATTTGCGAAGTGTTATGCATTCCTCGTCTACGATTCAAATGAATGTAAATGCGACACTTCCTTGCAAGGAAATAGCGTTTGCAGATGTCTAGGTATCGTAGCGATAGGGTTCTAATGGTTCTTAGAACGCGATATCGCATCCCATTTCTATGTATCATGGTAAGATATAATATGATTTGCGAAGTGTTATGTATTCCTCGTCTACACTTCAAATGAATGTAAATGCGACACTTCCTTGCAAGGAAATAGCGTTTGCAGATTTCTACGAATCGTAGCAATAGAGTTCTTATGATTCTTCAAACGCGATATCGCATCTCATTTCTATGTTTCATGGTAAGATATAATATGATTTGCGAAGTGTTATGTATTCCTCGTCTACACTTCAAAGGAATGTGAATGCGACACTTCCTCGCTAGGTAATAGCGTTTGCAGATGTCTACGTATCGTAGCAATAGATTTCTTATGCTTCTTAAAACGCGATATCGCATCTCATTTCTATGTTTCATGGTAAGATATAATATGATTTGCGACGTGTTATGTATTCCTCTTCTACACTTCAAATGAATGTAAATGCGACACTTCCTTGCAAGGAAATAGCGTTTGCAGATGTCTGCGTATCGTAGCAATGGAGTTCTTATGATTCTTAAAACACGATGTCGCATCTCATTTCTATGTTTCATGGTAAGATATAATATGATTTGCGAAGTGTTATGTATTCCTCGTCTACACTTCAAATGAATGTGAATGCGACACTTCCTCGCTAGGAAATAGCGTTTGCAGATGTCTACGTATCGTAGCAATAGAGTTCTTATGATTCTTAAGACGCGATATCGCATGTCATTCCTATGTTTCATGGTAAGATATAATATGATTTGCGAAGTGTTATGCATTCCTCGTCTACGATTCAAATGAATGTAAATGCGACACTTCCTTGCAAGGAAATAGCGTTTGCAGATGTCTAGGTATCGTAGCGATAGGGTTCTAATGGTTCTTAGAACGCGATATCGCATCCCATTTCTATGTATCATGGTAAGATATAATATGATTTGCGAAGTGTTATGTATTCCTCGTCTACACTTCAAATGAATGTAAATGCGACACTTCCTTGCAAGGAAATAGCGTTTGCAGATTTCTACGAATCGTAGCAATAGAGTTCTTATGATTCTTCAAACGCGATATCGCATCTCATTTCTATGTTTCATGGTAAGATATAATATGATTTGCGAAGTGTTATGTATTCCTCGTCTACACTTCAAATGAATGTAAATGCGACACTTCCTTGAAAGGAAATAGCGTTTGCAGATGTCTAGGAATTGCAGCGATAGAGTTCTAATGCTTCTCAACACACAATATCGCATCTCATTTCTATGTTTCATGGTAAGATATGATATGATATGCGAAGTGTCATGTATTCCTCGTCTACACTTCAAATGAATGTAAATGCGACACTTCCTAGCAAGGAAATAGCGTTTGCAGATGTCTACGTATAGTAGCAATAGATTTCTAATGCTTCTTAAAAGGCGATATCGCATCTCATTTCTATGTTTCATGGTAAGATATAACATGATTTGCGAAGTGTTATGTATTCCTCGTCTACACTTCATATGAATGTTAATGCGACACTTCCTTGAAAGGAAATAGCGTCTGCAGATGTCTAGGTATCGTAGCGATTGAGTTCTAATGCTTCTCAACACACAATATCGCATCTCATTTCTATGCTTCATGGTAAGATATAATATGATTTGCGAAGTGTCATGTATTTCCTAGCAAGGAAATAGCGTTTGCAGATGTCTACGTATAGTAGCAATAGATTTCTAATGATTCTTAAAACGCGATATCGCATCTCATTTCTATGTTTCATGGTAAGATATAATATGATTTGCGAAGTGTTATGTATTCCTCGTCTACACTTCAAATGAATGTAAATGCGACACTTCCTTGAAAGGAAATAGCGTTTGCAGATGTCTAGGAATTGTAGCGATAGAGTTCTAATGCTTCTCAACACACAATATCGCATCTCATTTCTATGTTTCATGGTAAGATATAATATGATATGCGAAGTGTCATGTATTCCTCGTCTACACTTCAAATGAATGTAAATGCGACACTTCCTAGCAAGGAAATAGCGTTTGCAGATGTCTACGTATAGTAGCAATAGATTTCTAATGCTTCTTAAAAGGCGATATCGCATCTCATTTCTATGTTTCATGGTAAGATATAACATGATTTGCGAAGTGTTATGTATTCCTCGTCTACACTTCAAATGAATGTGAATGCGACACTTCCTCGCTAGGAAATAGCGTTTGCAGATGTCTACGTATCGTAGCAATAGAGTTCTTATGATTCTTAAAACGCGATATCGCATGTCATTCCTATGTTTCATGGTAAGATATAATATGATATGCGAAGTGTTATGCATTCCTCGTCTACGATTCAAATGAATGTAAATGCGACACTTCCTTGCAAAGAAATAGCGTTTGCAGATGTCTACGTATCGTAGCAATAGATTTCTAATGCTTCTTAAAACGCGATATCGCATCTCATTTCTATGTTTCATGGTAAGATATAATATGATTTGCGAAGGTTTATGTATTCCTCGTCTACACTTCATATGAATGTTAATGCGACACTTCCTTGCAAGGAAAGAGCGTTTGAAGATGTCTACGTATCGTAGCAATAGAGTTCTTATGATTCTTCAAACGCGATATCGCATCTCATTTCTATGTTTCATGGTAAGATATAATATGATTTGCGAAGTGTTATGTATTCCTCGTCTACAATTCATATGAATGTCAATGCGACTCTTCCTTGGAAGGAAAGAGCGTTTGCAGATGTCTACGCATCGTAGCAATAGAGTTCTTATGATTCTTAAAACAAAATATCGCATCTCATTTCTATGTTTCATGGTAAGATATAATATGATTTGCGAAGTGTTATGTATTCCTCGTCTACACTTCAAATGAATGTAAATGCAACACTTCCTTGCAAAGAAATAGCGTTTGCAGATGTCTACGTATCGTAGCAATAGATTTCTAATGCTTCTTAAAACGCGATATCGCATCTCATTTCTATGTTCCATGGTAAGATATAATATGATTTGCGAAGGGTTATGTATTCCTCGTCTACACTTCATATTAATGTTAATGCGACACTTCCTTGCAAGGAAAGAGCGTTTGCAGATGTCTACGTATCGTATCAATGGAGTTCTTATGATTCTTAAAAGACGATATCGCATCTCATTTCTATGTTTCATGGTAAGATATAATATGATTTGCGAAGTGTTATGTATTCCTCGTCTACACTTCAAAGGAATGTGAATGCGACACTTGCTCGCTAGGTAATAGCGTTTGCAGATGTCTACGTATCGTAGCAATTGATTTCTAATGCTTTTTAAAACGCTATATCGCATCTCATTTCTATGTTTCATGGTAAGATATAATATGATTTGCGAAGTGTTACCTACTGCTCGTCTACACTTCAAATGAATGTAAATGCGACACTTCCTTGAAAGGAAATAGCGTCTGCAGATGTCTAGGTATCGTAGCGATTGAGTTCTAATGCTTCTCAACACACAATGTCGCATCTCATTTCTATGTTTCATGGTAAGATATAATATGATTTGCGAAGTGTCATGTATTTCCTAGCAAGGAAATAGCGTTTGCAGATGTCTACGTATAGTAGCAATAGATTTCTAATGATTCTTAAAACGCGATATCGCATCTCATTTCTATGTTTCATGGTAAGATATAATATGATTTGCGAAGTGTTATGTATTCCTCGTCTACACTTCAAATGAATGTAAATGCGACACTTCCTTGAAAGGAAATAGCGTTTGCAGATGTCTAGGAATTGTAGCGATAGAGTTCTAATGCTTCTCAACACACAATATCGCATCTCATTTCTATGTTTCATGGTAAGATATAATATGATATGCGAAGTGTCATGTATTCCTCGTCTACACTTCAAATGAATGTAAATGCGACACTTCCTAGCAAGGAAATAGCGTTTGCAGATGTCTACGTATAGTAGCAATAGATTTCTAATGCTTCTTAAAAGGCGATATCGCATCTCATTTCTATGTTTCATGGTAAGATATAACATGATTTGCGAAGTGTTATGTATTCCTCGTCTACACTTCAAATGAATGTGAATGCGACACTTCCTCGCTAGGAAATAGCGTTTGCAGATGTCTACGTATCGTAGCAATAGAGTTCTTATGATTCTTAAAACGCGATATCGCATGTCATTCCTATGTTTCATGGTAAGATATAATATGATATGCGAAGTGTTATGCATTCCTCGTCTACGATTCAAATGAATGTAAATGCGACACTTCCTTGCAAAGAAATAGCGTTTGCAGATGTCTACGTATCGTAGCAATAGATTTCTAATGCTTCTTAAAACGCGATATCGCATCTCATTTCTATGTTTCATGGTAAGATATAATATGATTTGCGAAGGGTTATGTATTCCTCGTCTACACTTCATATGAATGTTAATGCGACACTTCCTTGCAAGGAAAGAGCGTTTGCAGATGTCTACGTATCGTAGCAATAGAGTTCTTATGATTCTTCAAACGCGATATCGCATCTCATTTCTATGTTTCATGGTAAGATATAATATGATTTGCGAAGTGTTATGTATTCCTCGTCTACAATTCATATGAATGTCAATGCGACTCTTCCTTGGAAGGAAAGAGCGTTTGCAGATGTCTACGTATCGTAGCAATAGAGTTCTTATGATTCTTAAAACACAATATCGCATCTCATTTCTATGTTTCATGGTAAGATATAATATGATTTGCGAAGTGTTATGTATTCCTCGTCTACACTTCAAATGAATGTAAATGCGACACTTCCTTGCAAAGAAATAGCGTTTGCAGATATCTACGTATCGTAGCAATAGATTTCTAATGCTTCTTAAAACGCGATATCGCATCTCATTTCTATGTTTCATGGTAAGATATAATATGATTTGCGAAGGGTTATGTATTCCTCGTCTGCACTTCATATGAATGTTAATGCGACACTTCCTTGCAAGGAAAGAGCGTTTGCAGATGTCTACGTATCGTAGAAATAGAGTTCTTATGATTCTTAAAACACAATATCGCATCTCATTTCTATGTTTCATGGTAAGATATAATATGATTTGCGAAGTGTTATGTATTCCTCGTCTACACTTCAAATGAATGTAAATGCGACACTTCCTTGCAAAGAAATAGCGTTTGCAGATGTCTACGTATCGTAGCAATAGATTTCTAATGCTTCTTAAAACGCGATATCGCATCTCATTTCTATGTTCCATGGTAAGATATAATATGATTTGCGAAGTGTTATGTATTCCTCGTCTACACTTCAAAGGAATGTGAATGCGACACTTCCTCGCTAGGTAATAGCGTTTGCAGATGTATACGTATCGTAGCAATTGATTTCTAATGCTTTTTAAAATGCGATATCGCAACTCATTTCTATGTTTCATGGTAAGATATAATATGATTTGCGAAGTGTTACCTACTGCTCGTCTACACTTCGAATGAATGTAAATGCGACACTTCCTTGAAAGGAAATAGCGTCTGCAGATGTCTAGGTATCGTAGCGATTGAGTTCTAATGCTTCTCAACACACAATATCGCATCTCATTTCTATGTTTCATGGTAAGATATAATATGATTTGCGAAGTGTCATGTATTTCCTAGCAAGGAAATAGCGTTTGCAGATGTCTACGTATAGTAGCAATAGATTTCTAATGATTCATAAAACGCGATATCGCATCTCATTTCTATGTTTCATGGTAAGATATAATATGATTTGAGAAGTGTTATGTATTCCTCGTCTACACTTCAAATGAATGTAAATGCGACACTTCCTAGCAAGGAAATAGCGTTTGCAGATGTCTACGTATAGTAGCAATAAATTTCTAATGATTCTTAAAACGCGATATCGCATCTCATTTCTATGTTTCATGGTAAGATATAATATGATTTGCGAAGTGTTATGTATTCCTCGTCTACACTTCAAATGAATGTAAATGCGACACTTCCTTGCAAGGAAAGAGCGTTTGCAGATGTCTACGTATTGTAGCAATAGAGTTCTTATGATTCTTAAAAAGCGATATCGCATCTCATTCGTATGTTTCGTGGTAAGATATAATATGATTTGCGAAGTGTTACCTACTCCTCGTCTACACTTCAAATGAATGTAAATGCGACACTTCCTTGAAAGGAAATAGCGTCTGCAGATGTCTAGGGATTGTAGCGATAGAGTTCTAATGCTTCTCAACACACAATATCGCATCTCATTTCTATGTTTCATGGTAAGATATAATATGATATGCGAAGTGTCATGTATTCCTCGTCTACACTTCAAATGAATGTAAATGCGACACTTCCTAGCAAGGAAATAGCGTTTGCAGATGTCTACGTATAGTAGCAATAGATTTCTAATGCTTCTTAAAAGGCGATATCGCATCTCATTTCTATGTATCATGGTAAGATATAATATGATTTGCGAAGTGTTATGTATTCCTCGTCTACACTTCAAATGAATGTAAATGCGACACTTCCTTGCAAGGAAATAGCGTTTGCAGATTTCTGCGTATCGTAGCAATAGAGTTCTTATGATACTTCAAACGCGATATCGCATCTCATTTCTATGTTTCATGGTAAGATATAATATGATTTGCGAAGTGTTATGTATTCCTCGTCTACAATTCATATGAATGTTAATGCGACACTTCCTTGCAAGGAAAGAGCGTTTGCAGATGTCTACGTATCGTAGCAATAGAGTTCTTATGATTCTTAAAACACAATATCGCATCTCATTTCTATGTTTCATGGTAAGATATAATATGATTTGCGAAGTGTTATGTATTCCTCGTCTACACTTCAAATGAATGTAAATGCGACACTTCCTTGCAAAGAAATAGCGTTTGCAGATGTCTACGTATCGTAGCAATAGATTTCTAATGCTTCTTAAAACGCGATATCGCATCTCATTTCTATGTTTCATGGTAAGATATAATATGATTTGCGAAGGGTTATGTATTCCTCGTCCACACTTCATATGAATGTTAATGCGACACTTCCTTGCAAGGAAAGAGCGTTTGCAGATGTCTACGTATCGTAGCAATGGAGTTCTTATGATTCTTAAAACACGATATCGCATCTCATTTCTATGTTTGATGATAAGATATAATATTCATTGCGAAGTGTCTTGCATATCACGCATACACTTCAAACGAATTAAAAGGCGACACTTCCTTGCTAGGAAATAGCGATGGCAGATGTCTACGTATCGAAGCAACAGAGTTCTAATGCTTCTTAAATCGCCACATCGCACCTCATTTCTATGTTTCATGATAAGATATAGTATTCATTGTGGATTGTTATGTATACCACGTATCCACATCAAAAGAATGTAAATACGACACTTCCTTGCTAGGAAATAGCGTTTGCAGATGTCTACGTATCGAAGTAATAGAGTTCTAATGCTTCTTAAATCGTCATATCGCATCTCATTTCTATGTTTCATGATAAGATATAGTTTTCATTGTGCTGTGTTATGTAGTCACCGTATTCACAAAAAAAGAATGTAAATACGACACTTTTTCGCTAGGAACCAGCGTCTGCAGATATCTACGTATCGTAGCAATAGAGTTCTAATGCTTCTTAAAACGCGATATCGCATCTCATTTCTATGTTTCATGATAACATATAATATTCATTGCGAAGTTTCTTGTATACCTCTCATACACTTCATATGATTGTAAATGCGACACTCCCTTGCTAGGAAATAGCGTTTGCAGTTATATACGTATCGTAGCAATAGAGTTCTAATGCTTCTTAAGTCGCGATATCGCATCTCATTTCTATGTTTCATGATAAGATATAATATTTATTGTGAATTGTCATGCATACCTCGTAATCGCTTCAAAAGAATGTAATGCTACACTTCCTTGCTAGGAAATAGCGTTGGTAGATGTCTACGTATCGAAGCAATAGAGTTCTATTGCTGCTTAAATCGCAATATCCCATCTCATTTCTATGTTTCGTGATAAGATATAATATTCATTGTGGAGTGTTATGTATATCTCGGCTACACTTCCTAAGAATGTAAATGTGACACTTCCTTGCTAGGAAATAGCGACTGCAGACGTCTACGTATCGTATCAATAGAGTTCTAATGCTTCTTAAATCGCGATATGCTTCTCATTTCTATGTTTCATGATGAGATATAATATTCATTGTGGAGTGTCATGTCAACCTCGTATTCACTTCAAAAGAATGTAAATGCGGCACTTCCTTGCTAGGAAGTAGCGATTATAGTTGTCTCCGCATCGAAGCAATATTGTTCTAATGCTTCCCAAATCGCGATATCGCATCTCATTTCTATGTTTCATGACAACATACACTATTCATTGCGATGTTTTATGTATTCCACGCCTACACTTCAAATGTATGTAAATGCGGCACTTCATTTCTAGGAAATAGCGTTTCCAGATGTCTACGTATCGAAGCAATGGAGTTCTAATGCTTCTGAAAACCGGATGTCGCATCACATTTATATGTTTCATGATATGATATAATATTCATTGCGAAGTGTCATGTATACCTCGTATTCACTTCAGAAGAATGTAAATGCGACACTTCCATGCTAGGAAATAACGTGTGCAGATGTCTAAGTATTGTAGCAATAGAGTTCTAATGCCTCTTAAGACGCGATATCGCATCTCACTGCTATGTTTCATTATAAGATATAATAATCATTGCGAAGTGTCATGTATAGCTCGCATAAACTTCAAATGAATGTAAATGCGACACTTCCTTAATTGGATATAACGTTTGCAGATGTCTACGTATCGAAGCAGTAGAGTTCTAGTGCTTCTTAAAACGCGATATCGCATCTCATTTCTGAGTTTCTTGATAAGTTGTAATATTCGTTGCGATGTGTCATGTATACCTCGCATTCACTTCAAAGGAACGTAAATGCGACGCTTCCTTGCTAGGAAGTAGCGTTTGTAGATGTCTACGTATCGAAGCCAGAGTGTTCTAATGCTTCTTAAATCGCGATGTCGCATCTCATTTCTATGTTTCATGATAAGATATAATATTCATTGCAAAGTGTCGTGTATACCTCGCATTCACTTCAAAGGAACGTAAATGCGACGCTTCCTTGCTAGGAAGTAGCGTTTGTAGATGTCTACGTATCGAAGCCAGAGTGTTCTAATGCTTCTTAAATCGCGATGTCGCATCTCATTTCTATGTTTCATGATAAGATATAATATTCATTGCAAAGTGCCGTGTATACCTCGTATTCACTTTAAATGAATGTAAATGCGACACTTAATTGCTAGGAAGTAGCGTTTGCAGATGTCTACGAATCGTAGCAATAGTGTTCTAATGCTTCTTAAAACGAGACGCCGCATCTCATTTCTATGTTTCATGATAAGATATAATATTCATTGCGAAGTGTCATGAATACCTCGGATACACTTAAAATGAATGTAAATGCGACACTTCCTTGCTAGGAAATAGCGTTTGCAGATGTCTACGTATCGTAGCAATAGAGTTCTAATGCTACTCAAAACGCGATATGGCATCTCAATTATATGTTTCATGATAAGATATAATATTCATTGCGATGTGCCATGTATACCTCGCACACACTTCAAATGGATTGTAAATGCTACACTTCCTTGCTAGGTAATAGCGTCTGCAGGTGTCTACGTATCGTAGCAATAGAGTTGTAATGCTTCTTAAATCGCGATATCGCACCTTATTTCTATGTTTCATGATAAGATATAATATTCATTGTGCAGTGTTATGTATACCTCGTATTCACTTCAAAGAAAGTAAATCCGACACTTCCTTGCTAGGATATACCAATGCCAGATGTCTGCGTATGGAAGCAACAGAGTTCTAATGCTTCTTAAAACGAGATATCGCATCTCAATTCTATGTTTTATGATATGATATAATATTCATTGCGAAGTGTCATGTATACCACGTATTCACTTCTAAAGGATGTAAATGCGACACTTCCTTACTAGGAAATAGCGTTTGCAGATGTTTGTGTATCGAAGCAATAGAGTTTGAATCCTTCTTAAAACGCAATATCGCATCTCATTCGTATGTTTCGTGGTAAGATATAATATGATTTGCGAAGTGTTACCTACTCCTCGTCTACACTTCAAATGAATGTAAATGCGACACTTCCTTGAAAGGAAATAGCGTCTGCAGATGTCTAGGGATTGTAGCGATAGAGTTCTAATGCTTCTCAACACACAATATCGCATCTCATTTCTATGTTTCATGGTAAGATATAATATGATATGCGAAGTGTCATGTATTCCTCGTCTACACTTCAAATGAATGTAAATGCGACACTTCCTAGCAAGGAAATAGCGTTTGCAGATGTCTACGTATAGTAGCAATAGATTTCTAATGCTTCTTAAAAGGCGATATCGCATCTCATTTCTATGTATCATGGTAAGATATAATATGATTTGCGAAGTGTTATGTATTCCTCGTCTACACTTCAAATGAATGTAAATGCGACACTTCCTTGCAAGGAAATAGCGTTTGCAGATTTCTGCGTATCGTAGCAATAGAGTTCTTATGATACTTCAAACGCGATATCGCATCTCATTTCTATGTTTCATGGTAAGATATAATATGATTTGCGAAGTGTTATGTATTCCTCGTCTACAATTCATATGAATGTTAATGCGACACTTCCTTGCAAGGAAAGAGCGTTTGCAGATGTCTACGTATCGTAGCAATAGAGTTCTTATGATTCTTAAAACACAATATCGCATCTCATTTCTATGTTTCATGGTAAGATATAATATGATTTGCGAAGTGTTATGTATTCCTCGTCTACACTTCAAATGAATGTAAATGCGACACTTCCTTGCAAAGAAATAGCGTTTGCAGATGTCTACGTATCGTAGCAATAGATTTCTAATGCTTCTTAAAACGCGATATCGCATCTCATTTCTATGTTTCATGGTAAGATATAATATGATTTGCGAAGGGTTATGTATTCCTCGTCCACACTTCATATGAATGTTAATGCGACACTTCCTTGCAAGGAAAGAGCGTTTGCAGATGTCTACGTATCGTAGCAATGGAGTTCTTATGATTCTTAAAACACGATATCGCATCTCATTTCTATGTTTGATGATAAGATATAATATTCATTGCGAAGTGTCTTGCATATCACGCATACACTTCAAACGAATTAAAAGGCGACACTTCCTTGCTAGGAAATAGCGATGGCAGATGTCTACGTATCGAAGCAACAGAGTTCTAATGCTTCTTAAATCGCCACATCGCACCTCATTTCTATGTTTCATGATAAGATATAGTATTCATTGTGGATTGTTATGTATACCACGTATCCACATCAAAAGAATGTAAATACGACACTTCCTTGCTAGGAAATAGCGTTTGCAGATGTCTACGTATCGAAGTAATAGAGTTCTAATGCTTCTTAAATCGTCATATCGCATCTCATTTCTATGTTTCATGATAAGATATAGTTTTCATTGTGCTGTGTTATGTAGTCACCGTATTCACAAAAAAAGAATGTAAATACGACACTTTTTCGCTAGGAACCAGCGTCTGCAGATATCTACGTATCGTAGCAATAGAGTTCTAATGCTTCTTAAAACGCGATATCGCATCTCATTTCTATGTTTCATGATAACATATAATATTCATTGCGAAGTTTCTTGTATACCTCTCATACACTTCATATGATTGTAAATGCGACACTCCCTTGCTAGGAAATAGCGTTTGCAGTTATATACGTATCGTAGCAATAGAGTTCTAATGCTTCTTAAGTCGCGATATCGCATCTCATTTCTATGTTTCATGATAAGATATAATATTTATTGTGAATTGTCATGCATACCTCGTAATCGCTTCAAAAGAATGTAATGCTACACTTCCTTGCTAGGAAATAGCGTTGGTAGATGTCTACGTATCGAAGCAATAGAGTTCTATTGCTGCTTAAATCGCAATATCCCATCTCATTTCTATGTTTCGTGATAAGATATAATATTCATTGTGGAGTGTTATGTATACCTCGGCTACACTTCCTAAGAATGTAAATGTGACACTTCCTTGCTAGGAAATAGCGACTGCAGACGTCTACGTATCGTATCAATAGAGTTCTAATGCTTCTTAAATCGCGATATGCTTCTCATTTCTATGTTTCATGATGAGATATAATATTCATTGTGGAGTGTCATGTCAACCTCGTATTCACTTCAAAAGAATGTAAATGCGGCACTTCCTTGCTAGGAAGTAGCGATTATAGTTGTCTCCGCATCGAAGCAATATTGTTCTAATGCTTCCCAAATCGCGATATCGCATCTCATTTCTATGTTTCATGACAACATACACTATTCATTGCGATGTTTTATGTATTCCACGCCTACACTTCAAATGTATGTAAATGCGGCACTTCATTTCTAGGAAATAGCGTTTCCAGATGTCTACGTATCGAAGCAATGGAGTTCTAATGCTTCTGAAAACCGGATGTCGCATCACATTTATATGTTTCATGATATGATATAATATTCATTGCGAAGTGTCATGTATACCTCGTATTCACTTCAGAAGAATGTAAATGCGACACTTCCATGCTAGGAAATAACGTGTGCAGATGTCTAAGTATTGTAGCAATAGAGTTCTAATGCCTCTTAAGACGCGATATCGCATCTCACTGCTATGTTTCATTATAAGATATAATAATCATTGCGAAGTGTCATGTATAGCTCGCATAAACTTCAAATGAATGTAAATGCGACACTTCCTTAATTGGATATAACGTTTGCAGATGTCTACGTATCGAAGCAGTAGAGTTCTAGTGCTTCTTAAAACGCGATATCGCATCTCATTTCTGAGTTTCTTGATAAGTTGTAATATTCGTTGCGATGTGTCATGTATACCTCGCATTCACTTCAAAGGAACGTAAATGCGACGCTTCCTTGCTAGGAAGTAGCGTTTGTAGATGTCTACGTATCGAAGCCAGAGTGTTCTAATGCTTCTTAAATCGCGATGTCGCATCTCATTTCTATGTTTCATGATAAGATATAATATTCATTGCAAAGTGTCGTGTATACCTCGCATTCACTTTAAATGAATGTAAATGCGACACTTAATTGCTAGGAAGTAGCGTTTGCAGATGTCTACGAATCGTAGCAATAGTGTTCTAATGCTTCTTAAAACGAGACGCCGCATCTCATTTCTATGTTTCATGATAAGATATAATATTCATTGCGAAGTGTCATGAATACCTCGGATACACTTAAAATGAATGTAAATGCGACACTTCCTTGCTAGGAAATAGCGTTTGCAGATGTCTACGTATCGTAGCAATAGAGTTCTAATGCTACTCAAAACGCGATATGGCATCTCAATTATATGTTTCATGATAAGATATAATATTCATTGCGATGTGCCATGTATACCTCGCACACACTTCAAATGGATTGTAAATGCTACACTTCCTTGCTAGGTAATAGCGTCTGCAGATGTCTACGTATCGTAGCAATAGAGTTGTAATGCTTCTTAAATCGCGATATCGCACCTTATTTCTATGTTTCATGATAAGATATAATATTCATTGTGCAGTGTTATGTATACCTCGTATTCACTTCAAAGAAAGTAAATCCGACACTTCCTTGCTAGGATATACCAATGCCAGATGTCTGCGTATGGAAGCAACAGAGTTCTAATGCTTCTTAAAACGAGATATCGCATCTCAATTCTATGTTTTATGATATGATATAATATTCATTGCGAAGTGTCATGTATACCACGTATTCACTTCTAAAGGATGTAAATGCGACACTTCCTTACTAGGAAATAGCGTTTGCAGATGTTTGTGTATCGAAGCAATAGAGTTTGAATCCTTCTTAAAACGCAATATCGCATCTCATTTCTATGTTTCGTGATAAGATATAATATTCATTGTGTATAAATGCTACACTTCCTTGCTAGGAAGCAGTGTTTGCAGATGTCTACGTATCGTAGTAATAGGGTTCTTCTGCTTCTTAAATCGCGATATCGCATCTCATTTCTATGTTTCATGATAACATATAATATACGTAGCGAAGTGTTATGTATACCTCGCATACACATCAAATGTATGTAAATGCCACACTTCCTGGCTAGGAAGTAGCGTTTGCAGATGTCTACGTATCGTAGCAATAGTGCTCTGATGCTTCTTAAAATGAGATATCGCATCTCATTGCCATGTGTCATGATAAGATATAATATTCATTGTGGAGTGTTATGCATACCTCGTATTCATTTCAAAAGAATGTAAATGCCACACTTCCTTGCTAGGAAATAGCGTTTGTAGATGTCTACGTATCGTACCTACAGAGTCCTAAAGCTACTTAAAACGCGATATCGCAACTCACTACTATGTTTCATGATATGATACAATATTCATTGCGAAGTGTCATGTATAACTATTATTCACTTCAAATGAATGTAAATGCGACAATTCCTTGCAAGGAAGGAGCGTTTGCAGATGTCTACGTTTCGAAGCAATAGAGTACTAATGCTTCTTAAAACAGGATATCGCATCTCATTTCCATGTTTCATGATAAAATATAATATTCACTGCGGAGTATCATGCATACCTCGTATCCACTTCAAAGGAATGTTAATGCGACCCTTTCTTGCTAGGAAAAAGCGTCTGCAGATGTCTCCGTATTGAGGCAATAGAGTTCTAATTCTTCTTAAATTGCGCTATCGTATCTCATTTCTATGTTTCTTGATAAGATATAATATTCATTGTTGAGTGTTATGTATACCTCGTATTCACTACAAAAGAAAGTAAATGCGACACTTCCTTGCTGTGAAATGGCGTTTCCAGATTTCTACGTATCGAAGCAATAGATTTCTATTGCTTCTTAAATCGCGATATCGCATCTCATTTCTATGTATCACGATAGGCTATAATATTCATTGCGAATTGTCTTGTATACCTCGCATACACGTCAAATGAATGTAAATGCGACACTTCCTTGCTAGGAAATAGCGTTGGCCGATGCCTACGTATCGAAGCAATAGAGTTCTAATGCTTCTTAAATCGCGATATGACATCTCATTTCTATGCTTCATGATAAGGTATAATATTCATTGTGTAGTGCTATATATACCTCGTATTCACATCAAAAGAATGTAAATGCGACTCTTCCTTGCTAGGAAATAGCCTTGGCCGATGTCTACGTATCGACGCAATAGAGTTCTAATGCTTCTTAAATCGCATCTCATTTCTATGTTTCATCATAATATATAATATTCATTACGAAGTATCACTTATACCTCGCATACACTTCAAATAAATGTAAATGCGACACTTCCTTCCTAGGAAATAGCGATTGTAGATGTCTACGTCTCGAAGCAATAGAGTTCTAATGCTTCTTAAAACGGGATACCGGATCTCATTTTTATGTTTCATGATAAGATATAACATTAATTGCGAAGTGTCATGTATACCTCGTATTCTCTTAAAAAGACTGTAAATGCAACACGTCCTTGCGAGGAAATAGCGTTTGAAGATGTCTCCGTATCGAAGCAATAGAGTTCTAATGCTTCTTAAATCGCATCTCATTTCTATGTTTCATGATGAGATAAAATATTCATTGCGGAGTGTTGTGTATATCTCGTATTCACTTCAAAGAATGTAAATGCGACACTTCCTAGCTAGGAAATAGCGTTTCCAGATGTCTACGTGTCGTAGCAATAGTGTTCTACTGCTTCTTAAAACGCGATATCGCATCTCATTTCTATGTTTCATGATAAGATATAATATTCATTGCGAAGTGTCATGAACACTTCGTATTTACTTCAAATGAATGTAAATGCGACACTTCTTTGCTAGGAAATAGCGTTTGCAGATGTCTACGTATCGTAGCAAACGTGTTCTAATGCTTCTTATTACGAGAAATCGCTCCTCACTCCTATGTTTCATTATAAGATATAATATTCATTGCGAGGTGTCATGTATACCTCGCATACACTTCAAATGAATGTAAATGTGACACTTCCTTTCTAGGAAATAGCGTTTGCGGATGACTACGTATCGCAGCAATAGATTTCTGATGCTTCTTAAATCGCGATATCGCATCTCATTCCTATGTTTCGTGATAAGATATAATATTCCTTGCTAGGAAATAGCGTTTGCAGATGCCTACGTGTCGTAGCAATAGAGTTCTAATGCTTCTCAAAACGCGATATCGCATCTCATTTCTATGTCTCATGATAAGATATAATATACATTGCCAAGTGTTATGTATTCCTCGTCTACACTTCAAATGAATGTAAATGCGACACTTCCATTCTAGGAAGTAGCGTTTGTAGATGTCTACGTATCGAAGCAATAGATTTCTAATGCTTCTTCAAACAAGATATCGCATCACATTTCTATGATTCATGATAAGATATAGTATTCATTGTGCACTGTTATGAATACCTCGTATTCGCTTCAAGGGAATGTAAATGCGTCATGATAAGATATAATATTCATTGCGATATGGCATGTACACCTCTCATATACTTCAAATGAATGTAAAGCCGACACCTCCTTGCTAGGTAATAGCGTTTGCAGGTGTCTACGTATCGAGGCAATAGAGTTCTAATGCTTCCCAAAACGCGACATCGCTTCTCATTTCTATGTCTCATGATAAGATATAATATACATTGCCAAGTGTTATGTATTCCTCGTCTACACTTCAAATGAATGTAAATGCGACACTTCCATTCTAGGAAGTAGCGTTTGTAGATGTCTACGTATCGAAGCAATAGATTTCTAATGCTTCTTCAAACAAGATATCGCATCACATTTCTATGATTCATGATAAGATATAGTATTCATTGTGCACTGTTATGAATACCTCGTATTCGCTTCAAGGGAATGTAGATGCGTCACTTCCTTGCTAGGAAATAGCGTTTCCAGATGTCTACGTATCGTTCAAGCGTATTATAATGCTTCTTCAAACGAGATATCGCATATCATTTCTATGTTTCATGATAAGATATAATATTGGTTGCAACGTGTTATGTATTCCTCGTCTACACTTCAAAGGAATGTAAATACGACACTTCCTTGCTAGGAAATAGCGTTTGCAGATGTCTAAGTATCGTAGGAGTAGAGTTCTAATGCTTCGTAAAAAGCGATTTCTATGTCTCATTTCTATGTTTCATGATAGGACATAATATTCATTGCGAAGTGTCACTTATACCTCGCTTACACATCAAATGAATGCAAATGCCACACTTAGTTGCTAGGAAATAGCGTTTCCAGATTTCTACGTATCGAAGCAGTAAAGTTCTAATGCCTCTTAAAACGGGATATCGCTTCTCATTTCCATGTTTCATGATAAGGTATAATATTCATAGCGAAGTGTCAGGTATACCTCGTATTCACTTCAGAAGAATGTAAATGCGACACTTCCTTGCTAGTAAATAGTGTTTGCAGCTGTCTACGTATCGTTGCAATAGTGTTCTAAAGCTTCCTAAAACGCGATATCGCATCTCATTTGTATGTTTCATGATGAGATATAATATTCATTGCGAAGTGTCATTTATACCTCGCATACACTTCAATTCAATGTAATTGCGACACTTCCTTGCTAGGAAATAGAGTTTCCAGATGTCTACGTATCGTAGCAAGCGTGTTATAATGCTTCTTAAAACGAGATATCGCATCTCATTTCTATATTTCATGATAAGATATAATATTCATTGCAAAGTGTTATGTATACCTCGCACACACTTCAAATGAATGTAAATGCAACACTTCCTTGCTAGGATATAGCGATGGCAGATGTCTAGGTATGGAAGCAACAGAGTTCTAATACTTCTTAAAACGGGATATCGCATCTCATTTCTATGTTTCATGATATGATATAATATTCATTGCGAAGTGTCATGTATTCTTCGCGTACACATCAAATGAATGTAAATGCGACACATCCTTCCTATTAAATAGCGTTTGCAGATGCCTACATCTCGTAGCTGTAGAGTTCTAATGCTTCTTAAATCGCATATCGCATCTCATTTCTATGTTTCATGATAAGATATAATATTCATTTCGAAGTGTCATGTATACCTCGTATTCACTTCAAAGGAATGTTAATGCGACACTTCCTTGCTTGGAAGTTTCGTTTGCAGATGTCTACGTATCGAAGAAATAGGGTTCTAATGTTTCTTAAATCGGGATATCGCATCTCATTTCTATGGTTCATGATAAGATATAATATTCATTGCGAAGTGTTACGTATTCCTCGTCTACACTTCAAATGAATATAAATGCGACACTACCTTTCTAGGAAATAGCGTTTCCAGATGTGTACGTATCGAAGCAATAGGGTTCCAATGCTTCTTAAAACGCGATATCGCACCTCATTTCTATGTTTCATGATAAAATATAATATTCATTGTGAAGTGTTACGTATACCTCGTATTCACTTCAAAAGAATGTAAATGCGACGCTTCCTTGCTAGGAAATGGCGTTTGCAGATATCTCCGTTTCGAAGCAATAGATTTCTAGTGCTTCTTAAGTCGCGATATCGCATCTCATCTCTATGTTTCATAATAAGATATAATATTCATTGTGAAGATACATGTATGCAACGCATTCACTTCAAGGGAATGTAAATGCGGCATTTCATTATCAGGAAATAGCGATTGCAGATGTCTACGTATCGCAGCAATAGAGTTCTAGTTCTTCTTAAAATGGGATATCGCATCTCATTTCTATGTTTGCTGATAAGATATAATATTCATTGCGAAGTGTCACTTATACCTCGCATGCACTTCAATTGAATGTAAGTGCGACACTTCCTTGCCAGGAAATAGCGCTTGCAGATATCTACGTAACGAAACAAAAGAGTTCTAATGCTTCAAAAAGCGCGATATCGCATCACATTTCTATGTATCATGATAAGATATAATATTCATTGAGCTGTGTTATGTATACCTCGTATGCACTTCAAAAGAATGTAAATGCGACACTTCATTGCTAGGAAATAGCGTTTCCAGATGTGTACGTATCGAAGCAATAGGGTTCCAATGCTTCTTAAAACGCGATATCGCACCTCATTTCTATGTTTCATGATAAAATATAATATTCATTGTGAAGTGTTACGTATACCTCGTATTCACTTCAAAAGAATGTAAATGCGACGCTTCCTTGCTAGGAAATGGCGTTTGCAGATGTCTACGTATCGAAGCAATAGAGTTCTAATGCTACTTAAAACGCGAAATCGCATCTCATTTCTATGTTTCATAATAAGATATAATATTCATTGCGGAGTGTCACTTATACCACGTATACACAGCAAATGAATGTTAATGCGACACTTCCTTGCTAGGAAATAGCGTTTGCAGATGTCTACGTATCGAAGCAATAGCGTTCTAATGCTTCTTATAATGCGATATCGCATCTCATTTCTATGTTTCATGTTAAGATATAATATTCATTGCGAAGTGCATGTATACCTCGCATTCACATCAAATGAATGTAAATGCGACACTACCTTGCTAGGAAATAGCGATGGCAGATGTCTATGTATCGAAGCAATAGAGTTCTAGAGCTTCTCAAAGCGCGATATCGCATCTCATTTCTGTGTTTCATGATAAGATAGAATATTCATTGCGAAGTGTATGTATACCTCTTATCGCTTTCAAAATGATGTAGATGCGACACACACTTGCTATTAAATAGCGATTGCAGATGTCAACGTATCGAAGCAATAGAGTTCTAATGCTTTTTATAACGAGATATCGCATCTCAATTCTATGTTTTATGATAAGATATAATATTCATTGCGAAGTGTTATGTATTCCTCGTCTCCACTTCAAACGAATGTAAATGCGACACTTCCTTCCTAGGAAATTACGTTTCCACATGTCTACGTATCGAAGCAATAGACTTCCAATGCTTCTCAGAACGCGATATCGCATCTCTTTTCTTTGCTTCATGATATGATATAATATCCATTGCGAAGTGTTATGTATTCCTCGTCTACACTTCAAATTCAATGTAAATGCGACACATCCCTTCTAGGAAATAGCGCATCCAGATGTCTACGTATCGAAGCAATGGAGTTCTAATGCTTCTTAAAACGCGATATCGCATCTCATTTCTATTATTCGTGATAAGGTATAATATTCATCGCGGAGTGTTATGTATACCCCGTATTCACTTCAAAGGAATGTAAATGCGATACTTCCTAGCTATTAAATAGCGTTTGCAGATGTTTACGTATCGTAGCAATAGAGTTCTAGTGCTTCTTAAATCACGATATCGCATGTCATTCGTATGCTTCATGATAAGATATAATATTCATTGCGAAGTGTCATGTATTCTTCGCATACACATCAAATGAATGTAAATGCGACACTTCCTTGCTATTAAATAGCGTTTGCAGATGTCTACGTCTCGTAGCTGTAGAGTTCTAATGCTTCTTAAATCGCGATATCGCATCTCATTTCTATGTTTTATGATAAGATATAATATTAATTGCGAAGTGTCATGTATACCTCGTATTCACTTAAAAAGAATGTAATTGCGACACTTCCTTGCTAGGAAATATCGTTTGCAGATGTCTCCGTATCGAAGCAGTAGATTTCTAACGCGTCTTAAAGCGCGATATCGCATCTCATTTCTATGTTTTATGATAAAATATAATATTGATTGCGACGTGTCATGTATGCCCCGTATTTACTTCAAAAGAACGTAAATGCGACACTTCCTTTCGATTAAATAGCGTTTGCAGATGTCTACGTGTCGCAGCAATAGGTTTCTAATGCTTTTTAAATCGCGATATCGCATCTCAATACTATGTTTCATGATAAGATACAATATTCATTGCGAAGTGTCATGTATACCTCGTACTCACTTCAAAAGAATGTAAATGCGACACTTCCTTGCTAGGAAACAGCGTTTGCAGGTGTCTCCGTATCGAAGCAATAGAGTACTAATGCTTCTTAAATCGCGATATCGCATTTCATTTCTATGTTTCGTCATAAGGTATAATATTCATTGTGGACTGTTATGTATACCCCGTATTCACTTCAAAAGAATGTAAATGCGACAGTTCCATGCTAGGCAATAGCGTTTGGATATGACTAAGTATCGTAGCAATAGTGTCCTAATGTTCCTTAAGCCGCGATATCGCCTCTCACTTCTATGTTTCATTATAAGATATAATATTAATTGCGAAGTGTTTTGTATTCCTCGTCTACCCTTCAAGTGAATGTAAATGCGACACTTCCATTCTAGGAAATAGCGTTTCCATATATCTAGGTATCGTAGCAGTAGACTTCTAATGCTCCATAAAACGGGATATCGCATCTCATTTCTATGTTCCATGATAAGTTAGAATATTCATTGTGCGGTGTTATGTATACCTCGTATTGACTTCAAGTGAATGTAAATGCGACACTTCCTTGCTAGGAAATTGCGTTTTCTGATGTCTCCGTATCGAAGCAGCAGAGTTCTATTACTTCTTAAATCGCGATATCACATCTATCGCAATGTACATTGCGAAGTGTCATGTATTCCTTGTCTACACTTCAAATGAATGTAAATGCGACACTTCCTCGCTAGGAAATAGCGTTTGCGGATGTCTACGTATCGAAACAATAGAGTTCTAATGCTTCTAAAACGCGATATAGCATCTCATATCCATGTCTCATTATAGGATATAATATTCATTGCGAAGTGTCATGTATACCACGCATACACTTCAAATGAATGTAAATGCGACACTTCCTTGCTAGGAATTAGAGTTTGCAGATGTCTACGTATCGTAGCAATAGAGTTCTAATGCTTCTTAAAACGCGATACCGCATCTCATTTCTATGTCTCATGATAAGATATAATATTCATTGCGATGCGACATGTATACCCTGTATTCACTTCAAAGGACTGTAAATGCGACACTACCATGCTAGGAAATAGCGTTTGCAGATGGCTGCGTATCGAAGCAATAGATTTCTAATGCTTCTTAAAGCGTGATATCGCATCTCAATTCTATGTCTCATGATAAGATATAATATTCATTGCGAAGTGTCATGTATACCTCGTATTCACTTCAAAAGAATGTAAATGCTACATTTCCTTGCTAAGAAGTAGCGTCTGCAGGCGTCTCCGTGTCGTAGATGAAGAGTTCTAATGCTACTTAAGACGAGATATCACATCTCATTTCCATGTTTCATGGTAAGGTATAATATTCATTGCGAAGTGTTATGTATACCTCGCATACACTTGATATGAATGTAAATGCGACACATCCTTTCTAGGAAGTATCGTTTCCAGATGTCTACGTATCGAAGGAATAGAGTTCTAATGCTTCTTAGAAGGGGAAATCGTATCTCATTTCTATGTTTCATGATAAGATATAATATTCATTGCGAAGTGTCATGTATGCCTCGTATTCACATCAAAAGAATGTAAATGCGACACTTCCTTGCTAGGAAATGGCGTTTGCAGGTGTCTACGTATCGAATCATTAAAGCTCTAGTGCTTCCTGATCGCGATATCGCATCTCATTTCTGTGTTTCATGACAAGATATAATATTCAATGCGAAGTGTCATGTATACGTCGTATTCACTTCAAAAGTATGTAAATGCGACACTTCCTTGCTAGGAAATAGCGTTTGCAGATGTCTACGTATCAATACATAGCTACGTAGCAATAGAGTTCTAATGCTTCATAAAACGGGATGTTGTATCTCATATCTATGTTTCATGATAAGATATAATATTCATTGCGAAGTGTCACGTATGCCTCGTATTCACATCTAAAGAATGTAAATGCGAAACTTCCTTGCTAGGTTATAGCGTTTCCAGATGTCTACGTATCGAAACAATAGAGTTCTGATGCTTCTTAAAATGCGATATCGCATCTCATTTCTATGTTTCATGATAAGATATAATATTCATTGCGAAGTGTCATGTATACCTCGCATTCACTAAAAAAGAATGTAAATGTGACACTTCCTTGCTAGGAAATAGCGTTTGTAGATGTCTACGTATCATACCAATAGTGTTCTAATGCTTTTTAAATCGCGATATCGCATCACATTTCTATGTTTCATGACAAGATATAATATTCATTGCGACGTGTCATGTTTACCTCTTATTCACTTCAAAAGAATGTAAATGCGACACTTCCTTGCTAGGAAATAGCGTTTGCAGATGTCCACGTATCGAAGTAGTAGAATTCTAATGCTATTTAAATCGCGATATCGCATCTCATTTCTATGTTTCATGACAAGATATAATATTCATTGCGAAGTGTCATGTATACCTCCTATTCACTTCAAATGAGTGAAAATGCGACACATTCTTGCTAGGAAATAGCGATGACAGCTGTCTACGTACCGACGCAATCGTGTTCTAATGCTTTTTATAATGAGATATCTCATTTCAATTCTATGTCTTATGATAAGATATAATATTCATTGCGATGTGTCCTGCATACCTCGTATTCCTTTCAAAGGAATGTAAACGCGACAATTCCTTGCTAGGCAGTAGCGTTTGCAGATGCCTACGTATCGAAGCAATAGAGTTCTAATGCATCTTGTAACGGGATACTGCATCTCATTTCTATGCTTCATGATAAGAAATAATATTCATTGCGAAGTGTCATGTATACCTCGCATTCACTAAAAAAGAATGTAAATGCGACACTTTCTTGCTAGGAAATAGCGTTTGTAGATGTCTACGTATCGTAGTAATAGTGTTCTAATGCTTCTCAAAACGCGATATTGCATCTCATTTCTGTTTTCCATGACAAGATATAATATTCATTGCGAAGTGTCATGTACACCTCCTATTCACTTCAAAAGAATGTAAATGCGATTCTTCCTTGCTCGGTAATACCGTTTGCAGTTGTTTACGTTCGTAGCAATAGAGTTCTAATGCTCCTTGAAACGCGATATCGCATCTCATTCCTATTATTCATGATAAGGTATAATATTAATTGCGAAGTGTTATGTATTCCTCGCCTATACTTCAAATGAATGTAAATGCGACGCTTCCCTGCTAGGAAATAGCGTTTCCAGATGTCTACGTATCAAAGCAATAGAGTTCTAATGCTTCTTAAAACGCGATATCGCATCTCATTTAAATGTCTCTTGATAAAATATAATATTCAATACGAAGTGTCATGTATACCTCGTATTCACTTCAAAAGATTGTAAATTGCGACACTTCCTTGCAATTAAATAGTGTTTGCAGATGTCTACGTATCGTAGCAATTGTGTTCTATTGCTTCTTAAAACGCGATGTCACATCTCATTTCTATGTTTTATGATAAAATATAATATTCATTGCGAAGTGTCATGTATACCTCGTATTCAATTCAAATGAATATAAATGCGACAATTCCTTCCTAGGAAATAGCGTTTCCAGGTTTTCTATGTATCGCAGCAATGGAGTTCTAGTGCTTCTTAAAACGCGATATCGCATCTCATTTCTATGTTTCATGTAGAGATATGATATTCATTGCGAAGTGTCATGTATACCTCGTACTCACTTCAAAATAATGTAAATGCGACACTTCCTTGCTAGGAAATAGCGATTGCATATGTCTACGTATCGTAGTAATAGGGTTCTTGTGCTTCTTAAAACGCGATATCGCATCTCGTTTCTATCGTTCATGATAGGATATAATATTCATTGCGAAGTGTTATGTATACCACGTATTCACGTCAAAAGTATGTAAATGCGCCACTTCCTTGCTATTAAATAGCGTTTGCAGATGTCTACGTATCGTAGCAATTGAATTCCAATGCTTCTTAAAACGCGATATCGCATCACATTTCTAATTTTCATAATAGGATATTGTCACGTCCTGGCGAACAAATTATTCGTATCCCAGGAGGCTGAATGACACAAGCCTTTTAGTCGAGAATTCGGTCCGATATAAAACGCGTATGACCGGGTCCGTCGATTCTGGCAAGACGCGGGCACCGTAAACAAACGCGAACGCGTGTAAGGAGAGATTTTACTTACCTTTCCGCTGATTTCCCTCTTCTGCTTTCAGATGTGGCGATCGTCAAAGGTCGTTCTCAGGGGAGGAGTCGGCGTACGGCTGGCTGGAATCGGCGTTGTGACGGTGGAAGCTACGATGAATGTCGCCGTCCGTCGATGAACGATGAATTCTGGCGTTTCACCAACGTATTCCGCACGAGATAATGGATTAAATTCTTCCTCCCGGCGCGAAGAGTTCGTTTATAAACGCTCAAGTTGTTACGAACTTGGAAGAATTTGTATTAAAATATAATTGAATTTAGAAATGGAGTTGGAATGAACTAGAACTTGATGTGGTAGAAAAATAATAAAGTATATTCTAAATCAAAGAGTACAAGAACAATTATTTCTAAGTATTAAGACTAGGTTAACTATGAATTAGGAATTAGAACAAAGACTTTAGAATTAGGAACCTCATCGAGGCTGCACGACGGCCCTAAGAAGCGACGTGGAAGAGACTTGGAATTAGAAGGGCCGAAGGCGAGATAGAACTGTACCGTACTGACCGTACTGACTGACTGTGTCTGTCTGTCTGTAAATGACTCAATGTATCTCCCAAGATGCGTCTGCGACCTCCTCGACTCTCGGAGCGCTTCGGTCGCGTGCGAACGTAGGTGGGAGTATGTGGACGCCCGAGTGGGGTCTCGGCGTTGCGTGGTTTGGTTAGCGGCGCGTGCCGCTGAGGCAGTCGCGACCTCGCGCGTCGCGGCTTACTTAATTAGCGCAACTTATGAATATAGAGATACAAGTATGAAATTAGAAATTACGCCTTAAACGTAAAATGTGTGTTGTTTGTGTCGTTATAATGTAGTGTCGTGTAAATTCTATGAGCTAGGAATACAGAGCATAGAATGTAGGAGTATATATATAATGTTAATTAATAATCTTAGAAATAGTATTTTGGGCATGGCAGATCTGGGATGGTGAAATCGTAGAGTCCTTTGTACGGTGAGAGTTCCCGTCGTCGGATCTCGTAGAGGTTGATTCTCATGGTACGACCCTGGAGTGAGCGAGAGGGCCAGTTTCCCTGCAGGTAAGAGTGAGACGGTGGATGGCTCCTTGAGTGGGAGCGAGACAGCGCGCATGGTCCTTGGTGCGAGCGAGATGGCGCACGAGGTCCTCGGTGCGAGTGAGACAGAGTGTGTTGCCCTTGGAGCGAGAGAGAAGGCGAACACCTCTGCGGGTGCGAGTGAGACGGAGGGTAGGTCCCTTGGAGTGAGAGAGACGGCGAGCTCCTCTGTGGGTGAGAGTGAGACGGAGGGTATGTCCCTTGGAGTTAGAGAGACGGTGAGCACCTCTGCGGGTGCGAGCGAGTCGATGGTCGTAGCCCTTGGCCTGAGTGAGACGGCGAGTTGCGCCTGGGTGTTGCCTGTGCTGCAGGCGCGTGAGGTTGGTTGCTGTGGTGCGTTGAGAGGGTGGCAGGCGGCACGCCTGACGTCACAATATAATATTCATTGCTAAGTGTCATGTATACCTCGCATTCGCTCCAAATGAATGTAAATGCGACACTTCCTTGCTAGGAAGTAGCGTTTGTAGATGTCTACGTATCGAAGCAATAGGGTTCTAACGCTTCTTAAAACGGGATATCGCATCTCATTTCTATGCTTCATGAAAAGATATAATATTCATTGCGAAGTGTCATGTATACCTCGTATTCACTTCAAAAGAACGTAAATGCGACTCTTCCTTGCTAGGAAATAGCGGTTGCAGCTATCTACGTATCGATGCAGTAGTGTCCTAAATCTTCTTAAAACAAGATATCGCATCTCATTTCTATGTTTCATGATAAGATATAATATGCATTGCGAAGTGTCATGTATACCTCGAATTCACTTCATGAGAATGTAAATGCGACACTTCATTGCTAGGAAGTAGCGTGTGCAGATGTCTACGTATCGAAGCAACAGAGTTCCAATCCTTCTTAAAACGAGATATAGCATCTCCTTTCTATGTTTCATGATAAGCTATAATATTAATTGCGAAGTGTCATGAATACCTCGACTACACATCAAATGAATGTATATGCGACACTTCCTCTCTAGGAAATAGCGTTTCCAAATGTCTACGTAGCGAAGCAATGCGGTTCTAATGCATCTTAAAACTCATTATCGCATCTCATTTCTATGTTTCATGATAAGGTATAATATTCATTGCGAAGTGTTATGTATACCTCGCAAACACTTCAAATGAATGTAAATGCGACTCTTCCTTGCTAGGAAGTAGCGTTTGCAGATGTCTACGTATCGAAGCAATAGAGTTCTAAGGCTTCTTAAAACGAGATACCGCATCTCATTCCTATGTTTCATGATAAGATATAATATTCATTACGAAGTGTCATGTATAGCTCGCATACACTTCATATGAATGTAAATGCGACACTTTCTTGCTAGGTTATAGCGTTTGCAGATGGCTACATATCGAAGCAATAGAGTTCTAATGCTTCTTAAAACAAGATGTCGCATCTCATTTCTACGTTTCATGTTAAGATATAATATTCATTGCGAAGTGTCATGTATACCTCGTATTCACTTCAAAAGAATGTAAATGCGACACTTCCTTGCTATTGAATAGCGTTCGCAGATGTCTACATATCGTACCAATAGATTTCTAATGCTTTTTAAATCGGGATAACGCATCTCATTTCTATGTTTCATGACAATATATAATATTCATTGAGAAGTGTTGTTTATACCTCGTCTTTACTTGAAAAGAGTGCAAATGCGTCACTTCCTTGCTAGGAAATTGCGTTTGCAGATGTCTACGTATCGTAGCAATAGAGTTCTAATGCTTCTTAAATCGCGATATCGCACCTTATTCCTATGTATCCTTATAAGGTATAATATTCATTGTGGACTGTTATGTATACCCCGTACGCAGTTCAAGTGAATGTAAATGCGACACTTCCTTCCTAGGAAATAGCGTTTGTAGATGCCTACGCATCGAAGCAATAGAGTCCTTATGCTTCTTAAAACGAGATATCGCACCTTATTCCTATGTTTCATGATAAGATATAGTTTTCTTTGTGGAGTGTTATGTATACCTCGCATTCACTTCAAAAGAATGTAAATGCGACTCTTCCTTGCTATTAAATAGCGTTTGCAGATGTCCAGATATCGGAGCAGTAGAGTTCTAATGCTATTTAAAACGGGATGTCGCATCTCGTTTCTATGTTTCATGATACGATATAAAATTCATTGCGAAGTGTCATGTATACCTCGTATTCACTTCTAAAGAATGTAAATACGAAACTTCCTTCCTAGAAAATAGCGTCTCCAGATGTCTACGTATCGAAACAATAGAGTTCTGATGCTTCTTAAATTGCGATATCGCATCTCATTTCTATGTTTCATGACAAGATATAATATTCATTGCGAACTGTCATGCATACCTCGTATTCACATCAAAAGAATGTAAATGCGACATTTCCTTGCTAGGAAATAGCGTTTCCAGATGTCTACGTATCGAAACAATAGAGGTCTAGTGCTTTTTAAACCGCGATATCGCATCTCATTTCCATGCTTCATGATAAGATATATCATTAATTGCAAAGTGTCATGTATACCTCGCATAGACTTCTAATGAATGTAGATGCGACACTTCCTTGCTAGGAAATAGCGGTTGCAGATGTCAACGTATCGAAGCAATAGAGTTCAAATGCTTCTTAAAACGGGATATAGCATCACATCTCTTAGCCAATGATAAGATATAATATTAATTGCGAAGTGTCATGTATACCTCATATACACTTCAAAAGAATGTAAATGCGACATTTCCTTCCTAGGAAATTGCTTTTGCAGATGTCTACGTATCGTAGCAATAGATTTCGGATGCTTCTTAAATCGCGATATCGCATCTCGTTTCTATTTTTCGTTATAAGATGTACTATTCATTGTGGAGTGTTATGTATACCTCGTATTCACTTCAAATGAATGTAAATGCGATACTTCCTTGCTAGGAATTAGCGTTGGCAGATGTCTACGTATCGAAACAATAGTGTTCTAATGCTCCTTAAAACGATATATCGCACCTCATTTCTATGTTATCATGATATTCATTGCGAAGTGTCATGTGTATCTCATATTCACTTCTAAAGTATGTAAATGCAACACTTCCTTGCTAAGAAGTAGCGTTTGCAGATGTCTACGTATCGAAGAAACATAGTTCTAATGCTTCTTAAATAGAGATATCGCTTCTCATTTCTATGTCTTGTGTATATCATATTCACTTCAAAAGAATGTAAATGCCGCACTTTCTTGCTAGGAAATAGCGTTGGCAGATGTCTACGTGCCGAAGCAATAGTGTTCTAATGCTTTTTAAATCGCCATATCGCATCTCATTTCTATGTTTCATGATAAGATATAATATTCATTGTGGAGTGTTATGTATACCTCGTATTCACTTCAAAAGAAAGTAAATGCGACACTTCCTAGCAAGGAAATAGCGTTTGTAGATGTCTACGTATCGCACCAGTAGAGTTCCAACGCTTCTTAAAATGTGTCACGTCCGGCGCAACTATTTTCCGTTGCTCCGGAGGCTTTACGACACGAGCCTATTTTTCGGTAATTCGGTCCGCGGGAACGCGTTAAGACCGGGTCCGACAATTTCGGCTGACGCGACACTAGCGAAAACACTCGCGATAATAAGAGAATGACCCTACCTTTCGATGATTTCTCTCTCGATCTGTACGTACAAACGGCGTCGAGGATCGTTCGCTGGGATCGTAGCGGAGCTCGGTCGGTTGGCTGCTACGGAAATCTCGATCAGTCGCCAGCGAAGAGGAGGATGGCAGTCGGAATTCAGCGGTGATGCAGAGGCTCCAGCGGTAATTGTAGCAGCTTCGGCTGCGAAAGTGGCAGAATCGGCGTGATGCGTCGTGGTGTCTGGATCGGAAACGTTGACGGTCGCTTCGGAAAGCGGCGGCTGGGCTGGTGCGAAGGCCGGTCGCTGGTATACGAGGATTCTCGGAACGTCCTCCATATATTCACGCACAAGTGATCGTAAGAAATTCTTCCTACCCGCACGTCGCGTTCTTCGCAAACCGGAAGCACGACTCATTCACCAGGTTTTTCTGTACTTTCGACTAAGATCTGAAGGATAAGCGGCGGTCCGCTCTATCTCAACGTCACCAAGCCGATTTCTATACTCCTTCAAGGTGATGAAGAGCAACCCCAGTTGTATGGAAGAACCCGTGGAAGAATTCGTAGTTAAATGTAATGTTAAAAGTAGAACTAGTATTATAAACACTTGATAAAATTAAAGGATATGGAAATAGTAAACTTGGTAAAAGAACTTGTACTTGGATATAGTAAAAATAAAAATAAAATATATTCTAAGTTTAAAGTATACAAGAATTGGAATTATTCTAAGACTAAGACTAAGTTAAAATGGAAATAGAAACGCGATGCCTGAACCCCACATTGAGGCGGCTAATGATCTAGAACTAGAAGTTTCGACTAATCGGTAGGAGATCTCGAGTCAGAGTGAGCTCTGGAGACGCGTCTCGGACCTCCTTGGTTCGCGAGGCGCTACGGTCGCGGACGCTCGTGGTAGGGAGATCGCGGTCCCGCGAGTGGGGGACTCGCGTCTCGTGGCGGGGAGCGCGCGGTCCAGCGAGTGGGGACTCGCGGCTCGTGGTGGGGCTAGCGGCGCATGCCGCTGGCCGGACGCATCATACGCGTTTGACTTATGAGCTAATACAGTATAGACTTAGAATTATGTGTGTGTTGTTTGTGTCTTACATTCGTTTCGTGTATAACTTAGATCCAGGAATTCTTATATAAAGATATATGCGTCATGATATAGTATGTATGTACTAGCTTAGAAGTAATATACAGGTTCTAGCAGATCCTGTTCCCGGAATTGGAAAAGTCCCCATTCAGGTGATGGGCTGCGGCTACGTCTTCCTGCAGGACGGAATCCTCGGTGCGAGGGGGATAGGGCTGCCTGTCCTTGGTGCGGGCGAGACAGGTATACTCGGCGGTGCGAGTGAGACAATGGTGCCTGGTGCGAGCGAGACAGGTATACTCGGCGGTGTGAGTGAGACAGCGGAACTTGGTGAGCGCGTGCAGGTACGCGCGCGCGAACACTTCCAGTTGCTGGTCCTGCAGACGAGCTTGGCTGGTTGCATGCGTCCAGGGGTTGATGCAGGGGGGTGCGAGAAGGTTGATGGGTGGCAGGCGGTACGCCTGACGTCACAAATGCGATATCGTATCTCATTTCTATGTTTCACGATAAGATATAATATTAATTGCGAAGTGTCATGTATACCTCATATTCACTTCAAAGAATGTGAATGCGACACTTCATTGTTAGGAAGTAGCGTTTGCAGATATCTACGTGTCGTAGCAATGGAGTTCTAATGCTTCCTAAAGCGCGAAATCGCATCTCATTTCTATGTTTCGTGATAAGATATAATATTCATTGCGAAGTGTTATGTATAGCTTTTATTCACTCCAAAAGAATGTAAATTCGCACTCCCTTGCTAGGAAATAGTGTTTGCATATGTCTACGTATCGTAGCAATATAGTTCTAACGTTTCTCAAACGCGATATCGCATCTCATTTCTATGTTTCATGAAATGATATAATATTCATTGCGACGTGTCATGTATACCTCGCATTCACTTCAAATGAATGTAAATGCGACAATACCTTGCTAGGAAATAGCGTTTCCAGATGTCTACGTATCGAAGCAATAGAGTTCTAATGCATCTTAAAACACCATTTCGCATCTCATTTCTACGTCTCATTATAAGATATAATATTCATTGCGAAGTGTTTTGTATTCCTCGTCTACACTTCAAACGATTTCAAAAGCGACACTTCCTTGCTAGGAAATAGCGTTTGCAGATGTCTCGGTATCGAAGCAATAGATTTCTAATGCATCTTAAATCGCCATATCGCTTCTCATTTCTATGATTCATGATAAGATATAATATTCATTGCGGAGTGTCATGTATGCCTCGTATTCACTTCAAAAGAATGTAAATGCGTCACTTCCTTGCTAGGAAATAGCGTCTGCAGATATTTACGTATCGTAGCAATAGGGTTCTAATGCTTCTTTAATCGCGATATCGCACTTCATTTCTATGTTTCATGATGAGATATAATATTCATTGTGGAGTGTTATGTATACCGCGTATTCACTTCAAAAGAATGTAAATGCGACACTTCCTTGTTAGGAAATAGCGTTTGCAGATGTCTACGTATCGAAGCAATAGTGTTCTAATGCTTCTTAAGTCGCGATATCGCTTCTCATTTCTAAGCTTAATGATAAGATATAATATACATTGCGAGGTGTCATGTATACCTCGCATACACCTCAAACGAAAGTAAATGCGACACTTCCGTGCTAGGAAGTAGCGTTTTCAGATGTCTACGTATCGAAGCAATAGAGTTCTAATGCTTCTTAAATCGCTATATGGCATTTCACTTCTATGTCTCATGTTAAAACATAATATTCATTGTGCAGTGTTATGTATATCTCGTCTACACGTCAAATGAATGTAAATGCGACACATCCTTGCTATGAAATAGTGCTTGCAGATGTCTAAGTATCGAAGCAATAGGGTTCTAATGCTTCCTTAATCGCGATACCGCACTTCATTTCTATGTTTCATGATGAGATATAATATTCATTGTGGAGTGTTATGTATACCGCGTATACATACGTAGTCTTACACTTCAAAAGAATGTAAATGCGACACTTCCTTGCTAGGAAATAGCGTTTGCAGATGTCTACGTATCGAAGCAATAGTGTTCTAATGCTTCTTAAGTCGCCATATCGCATCTCATTTCGAAGTTTCGTGGTAGGATATAATATTCATTGTGGAGTGTTATGTATACCGCGTATTCACTTCAAAAGAATGTAAATGCGACACTTCCTTGCTAGGAAATAGCGTTTGCAGATGTCTACGTATCGAGGCAATAGAGTTCTAATGCTTCTTAACTCGCGATATCGCATCTCATTTCTATGTCTCATGATAAGATATAATTTTCACTGCGAAGTGTCATGTATACCTCGTATTCACTTCAAATGAATGTAAATGCGACACTTCCTTCCTGGGAAATAGTGTTTGCACAAGTCTACGTATCGTAGCAATAGAGTTCTAATGCTTCCTAAAACGAGTTATCGCATCGCATTTCTATGTTTCATGATAAGGTATAATATTCATTGCGAAGTGTCATGTATACCTCGTATTCACTTCAAATGAATGTGAACGCGACACTTCCTTGCTAGGAAATAGCGTTTCTAGATGTCTACGTATCGAAGCAATAGTGTTCTATGCTTCTTAAAACGAGATAACGCATCTCATTTCTATGTTTCATGATAAGATATAATATTCATTGTGGAGTGTTATGTATACCTCGTATTCACTTCAAAAGAATGTAAATGCGATACTTCCTTGCTAGGAAATAGCGTTTCCAGATATCTACGTATCCAAGCAATAGAGTTCCAATGCTACTTAATACGGGATATCGCGTCTCATTTCTATGTTTCATGATAAGATATAATATTCATTGCGAAGTGTCATGTATACCTCGTACTGACTTCAAAAGAATGTAAATGCGATACTTCCTTGCTATTAAATAGCGTTTGCAGATGTCTACGTATCGAAGCAATAGGGTTCTAATGCTTCTTAAAACGCGATATCGCATCTCATTTCTATGTTTCATGATAAGATATAATATTCATTGCGAAGTGTCATGTGTACCTCGTATTCACTTCGAAAGAATGTAAATGCGATACTTCCTTGCTAGGAAATAGCGTTTCCAGATATCTACGTATCCAAGCAATAGAGTTGTAATGCTTCTAAATACGGGATATCGCATCTCATTTCTATGTTTCATTATGAGATATAATATTCATTGCGAAGTGTCATGTATACCTCTTTTTCACTTCAAAAGAGTGTATATATGACACTTCCTTGCTAGGAAGTAGCGTTTGCAGATGTCTACGTATCGAAGCAATAGGGTTCTAATGCTTCTTAAAACGCGATATCGCATATCATTTCTATTTTTCATGATAAGATATAATATTCATTGCGAAGTGTTATCTGTTCCTTGTCTACACTTCAAATGAATGTAAATGCGACACATCCCTTCTAGGAAATAGCGTTTCCAGATGCCTACGTATCGAAGCAATAAAGTTGTAATGCTTCTTAAAACGGGATACCGTATCTCATTTCTATGTTTCATGGAAAGATATAATATTCCTTGTGAAGTGTTATGTATACCTCGTATTCACTTCAAAAGTATGTAAATGCGCCACTTCCTTGCTAGAAAATAGCGTTTGCAGATTTCTACCTATCGAAGCAATAGAGTTCTAGTGCTTCTTAAAACGAGATATCGCATCTCATTTCTATGTTTCATGATAAGATATAATATTCATTGCGAAGTGTTATGTATGTCTCGTCTACACTTAACCCTTTCGCTTCGGCTGTCCCGTCCGCAGAAGTACTGTCACTGAAGGGAAGCGTGCGCCGTGAATACGTACAATATGCGTTGTTGCTGTATATACCTTTTCCTAGGTCTTAAGAAACAATTTTTTTCAATAAAACAAGCTTTGCTACAAGATAATATGTATAATTTACATCTTTGTTATGAAAATATTTACAACTTACAAATTTACAAGTAATATTTTAATTATGAATTAATTATCATCCGCAAACAAGTTAATATATTAACGTGAAATTATTAATAATATAGCTGCGTATGATAAATTTTAAAACACGGATCTATGCACAATCCTACATTACACTCTTTACATTCGTATCGTGACTCGGATCGTTTGTCATTTTTACTGCAGACAACACAGCTGCGCTTTCGATTTTTCTTTCTTGGTTTATAAGAAGATGGAAAGTGCCGTTCTGTTAATCGCATGGGGTTGTCAACCGGTCTGCTTTGATGCGGAATTACATTATTATGCCGATACTTTGCAACTATTTGCTTTATTTACTGCAAGTGGAATTTTGCAATAGAAATTACTTCTCTTCGGTTGTACTTATAGAGGCAGTATGAATTCCACACACAGATGTCCAGCATGTGGAAGAAAAATTTTCTGTACCACTTCAACGATTTGCGTATAGTATTTATGGTACTTATAACCATATCGACTTTGTCGATTATGCCCTTTGATTTATTATAGTCAATAACGCATACGGGTTTAGCAACAGTCTGTAGTCCTCTACGTCTAAATACGGTTGCAAAATTTGGGGTATGCATAGTTGTTATCATATATACTTCTTTTTTTTCTAACCACTTCATCGCTAATAGACTTTTTGATGAACGGAAACATGCCTCTCCTTTCTTCAGACGTTGCTCAAACTTCGGCATTCCTTGCCTTCTTTTACTAACAGTCCCGCACGCATTGGTCCTATTATGATGTAAAAAATTAAATAAAGCTGGACTTGAATAGAAATTATCCGGATAGATTGTGTGACATTTTCCTAAGAAAGGTTGTAAAAGCGACAAAACGATCGCACCCGATTTGCCAATTCCCGCGGCTGTATTTTCAATAGTTGTTGAACGTCCGCAATAAACTATAATATCTTGTACGTAACCGGTATCACAATCGCAAAGCATATAGGATTTGATGCCAAATCTATTCCTTTTTGATGGAATATATTGTTTGAATGACAAACGGCCTTTGTAGAGCATAAGGCTTTCATCAATACACAGATTTTGAAACGGATAGAATGCATCATTGAAAGATTTTCGAAACATATTGACAACATATCGAATTTTGACTAAACGATCTTCAGTGCGTCCAGATTCGTGAGTAAAGTGGATTGTGCTTAGTAATGAAAGATACCGATCTCTTGTCATAATTTCAGAAAAAATGTTGGATTGCAAATATTTGTCCTTCGACCAATACTCTTGTATCGTTAGCCTTTTGTTGCGTGTCATTAATAAAGATAACGCAAAAAAACAGTAGAGTTCGTCTACTGTCGTCGGGATGTCCAAATTGTTATTATACTTCTGAGCTCGATAGTCGTTAGTTTCATCTGATATATATTGTACGAGCTCCTCACAAATAAATAGTTCAAAGTAGTCTAAAATAGATGACGATCTGGGCAATTTCTTCTTTATTCCTGAATTCTTCGTGGAAAATATATGTATTTGTGGTATGAAATTTTTAGAGGTCCATGTTAGATTGCAATTGCTGTTCTCGGCATCATTCTCGATTGACTCTTTTAGACAAGTTAAAATTATTTTCAGTTTCTTCAGCATCGGTCAAACCATTTTCAAACATTATATTTTTTTTATTCCTTGCGCACATTTTGAACGGGTGCAAACTGTTTCTGAAAGTACATTTTCAAACAAAATTCTAACCTGCAACTCCTATTATTTTTAAAAATTAACAATCATACCTCAAGCTCACATATTCAAATCCTTGTAAGAATCGTATATGAAATATACTTTAACTAGCAATGAAAATATGTCTAGATTTTTAACATGAAACAGTATACAGTCGTTTATATGTTTCAAACAGGTTGCGCAAAACGTTGTCTCAACAATGAGTAATTTTAAAAAGTGATCTACAATCCAATATGTTAATAAAATCAACGAAAATGTTCTGTTGATAACGAACAAAACAAATTATCGACTGCAGATAGCAGTTCTATATGCATCATTTGGATGCCCGACATATGGGGTGACGATCCAGAAGTCGTCACGTGGTCGCCGCCTATAAGCGGCGCTCGTACCCACAGTACATTTTGTGCACGCCGCTTATAAGCGGCGTTCGTACCCACAGGTCGTATAGTGCGCGCCGCTTATAAGCGGCGCTCGAAGCGAAAGGGTTAAAGGGAACGTAAATGCGATACTTCCTTGCTGGGAAATAGCGTTTGCAGATGTCTACGTACCGAAGCAATAGAGTTCAATTGCTTTTTAAAACGAGATATCGCATCACATTTCTATGTTTCATGATAATGTATAATATTCACTGCGAAGTGTCATGTATACCTCGTATTCACTTCAAAAGAATGTAAATGCGACACTTCCTTGCTATGAAATAGTGTTTGCACATATCTACGTATCGTAGCAATAGAGTTTTAATGCTTCTTAAAACGCAATATCAAATCTCATTTCTATGTTTCATGATAAGATATAATATTCATTGCGAAGTGTCATGTATACCTCGTATTCATTTCAAAAGAATGTAAATGCGAGACTTCCGTGCTAGGCAATAAGGTTTGCAGATGCCTACGTATCGTAGCAATAGAGTTCTAATGCATCTTATAACGCGATATCGCATATCATTTTTATCTTTGATGATAAGATATATTATTCATTGTGAAGTGTTATGTATACCTCGTATTCACATGAAAAGTATGAAAATGTGTCACTTCCTTGCTAGAAAATAGCGTTTGCAGATGTCTACGTATCGAAGCAATAGTGGTCTAATGCTTCCTAAAACGCGATATCGCATCTCATTTCTATCGTTCATGATAAGATATAATATTCATTGCGAAGTGTCACTTATACCTCGCACACACCTCAAATGAATGTAAATGCGAAACTTCCATGCTAGGAAATAGGGTTTGCTGATGTCTACGTATCGTAGCAATAGAGTTCTGATGCTTCTTAAAACAAGATGTCGCATCTCATTTCTACGTTTCATGATAAGATATAGTATTCATTGCGAAGTGTCATGTATACCTCGTATTCACTTCAAAAGAATGTAAATGCTACACTTCCTTGCTCGGAAATAGCGTTTACAGATGTCTACGTATCGAAGCAATAGTGGTCTAATGCTTCCTAAAACGCGATATCGCATCTCATTTCTATCGTTCATGATAAGATATAATATTCATTGCGAAGTGTCACTTATACCTCGCACACACCTCAAATGAATGTAAATGCGAAACTTCCATGCTAGGAAATAGGGTTTGCAGATGTCTACGTATCGTAGCAATAGAGTTCTAATGCTTCTCAAAAAGCGATATCGCATCTCATTACTATGTTTCATGATAGGATATAATATTCATCGCGAAGTGTTATGTCTACCTCGTATTCACTTCAAAAGAATCTAAATGCGACACATCGTTGCTATTAAATAGCGTTTGCAGATGTCTACGTATCGTAGCAGCAGAGTTCTACTGCTATTTAAATCGCATTATCGCAACTCATACCTATGTATCATGATAAGATATAATATTCATTGTGGTGTGTTGTGTATACCTCGTACTCACTTCAAAAGAATGTAAATGCGACACTTCCTTGCTAGGAAGTTGCGTTTGCAGATGTCTGCGTGTCGTAGCAATGGAGTTCTGATGCTTCTTAAAACGCGAAATCGCTCCTCATTTCTATGTTACATGATAAGATATAATATTCATTGTGGATTGATATGTACACCTCGTATTCACTACAAAATAATGTAAATGCGACACTTCCCTGCTTGGGAGTAGCGTTTGCAGATGTCTACGTATCGAAGCAATAGAGTTCTAATGCTTTTTATATCGCGATATCGCATCTCATTTCCATGTTTCGTGATAAGATATAATATTCATTGCGAACTGTTGTGTATTGCTCGCCTTCACTTCAAATGAATGTAAATGCGACACTTCCTTGCTAGGAAGTAGCGCTTGCAGATGTCTACGTATCGGAGCATTAGAGTTCTAATGCTTCTTAAAACAAGATATCGCATCTCATTTCTATGTTTCATGATAAGATATAATATTCATTGCGAAGTGTCATGTATAACTCGTATACACTTCAAATGATTGTAAATGCGACACTTCCTTGCTAGGAAATAGCGTTTGCAGATGTCTACGTATCGGAGCAATAGAGTTCTAATGCTTCTTAAAAGAAGATATCGCATCTCATTTCTATGTTTCATGATAAGATATAATATTCATTGCCAAGTGTTATGTACTCCTCGTCTACACTTCAAATGAATGCAAATGCGACACTTCCTTGCTAGGAAATGGCGTTTGCAGATGTCTACGTATCCTAGCAATAGAGTTCTAATGCTTCTCAAAACGCGATATCGCATCTCGTTCTATGTCTCATGATAAGATATAATATTCATTTCGAAGTGTTATCTATACATCGTCTACACTTCAAATGAATGTAAATGCGACACTTCCTTGCTAGGAAATAGCGTTTGCAGATGTCTACGTATCGTAGCAAGCGTGTTATTATGCTTCCTAATACGAGATATCGCATCTCATTTCCATGTTTCATGATAAAATATAATATCCATTGCCAAGTGTCATGAATACCTCGTATTCACTTCAAAAGAATGTAAATGTGACACTTCCTTGCTAGGAAATAGCGTTTGCAGATCTCTACGTATCGTAGCAAGCGTGTTGTTATGCATCTTAAAACGCGATATCACATATCATTTCTATGATTCATGATAAGATATAATATTCATTGCGAAGTATAATGTATACCTCGTATTCACTTCAAATGAATGTAAATGCGATACTTCCTTGCTTGGAAATAGCGTTTGCAGATGTCTCCGTGTCAAAGCAATAGAGTTTTAATGATTCTTAAAACGGGATTGCGCATCTCAATTCTATGTCTCATAATAAGATATAATATTTATTGCGAAGTGTCATGTATACCTCGGATTCACTCCAAATGAACGCAAATGCGACACTTCCTTGCTAGGAAGTAGCGTTTGCAAATGTCTACGTATCGAAGCAATAGAGTTCTAATGCTTCTTAAATCTCGATATCGCATCTCATATTTATGTATCGTGATAAGATATAATATTCATAGGTGAGTTTTATGTATGCCTCGTATTCACTTTAGAAGTATCTAAATGCGACACTTCCTTGCTATTAATTAGCGTTTGCAGATGTCTACGTATCGTAGCAATAGTGTTCTAATGCCTCTCAAATCGCGATATCGCATCTCATTTCTATGTTTCATGATAAGATATAATATTCATAGTGGAGTGTTATGTATACCCCGTATTCACTTCAAAAGAATGTAAATGCGACTCTTCCTTGCTAAGATATAGCGTCTGCAGATGTCTACCTATCGTAGCGATAGAGTTCTAATGCTTCTCCAATCGCCATATCTCATCTCATTTCTATGTCTCATTGTAAGATATAATATTTATTGTGGAGTGATATGTATACCTCGTATTCACTTCAAAAGAATGTAAATGCGACACCTCCTTGATAGGAAGTAGCGTTTGCAAATGTCTACTAATCGTATCACTAGTGTTCTAATGCTTCTCAAAACGCGACATCGCATCTCATTTCTATGTTTCATGATAATATATAATACTCTGTGCGAAGTATCATGTATGCCTCGCATACACTTCAAATGAATGTAAACGCTACACTCCCTTGGTAGGAAATAGTGTTTGCAGATGTCTACGTATCGAAGCAATACAGTTATAATGCTTCTTAAAACGCGATATCGCATCTCATTTCTATGTTTCATGATAATATATAATATTCATTGCGAAGTGTCATGTATACCTCGTATTCACTTCGAAAGTATGTAAATGCGAAACTTCGTTGCTAGGAAACATCGTTTGCAGATGTCTACGTATGCTAGCGATAGAGATCCAATGCTTCTTAATACGGGATATTGCATCTCATTTATATGCTTCATGATAAGATATAATATTCATTGCGAAATGTCATGTATACCTCGCATACACATCAAGCGAATGTAAATGCGACACTTCCTTCCTAGGAAATAGGGTTTGCAGATATCTACGTATCGAAGAAATAGATTTCTAATGCTTCTTAAACCGAGATACCGCATCTCATTTCTAGGTTTCATGATGAGATATAATATTCATTGCGAAGTGTCATGTATACCTTGTTTTCACTTCAAAATAATGTAAATGGGACACTTAGCCACTGGGATATAGTATTTGCAGATGTCTACGTATCGTAGCAATAGAGATTTAATGATACTTAAAACGAGATACCGCATCTCATTTCTATGTTTCATGATATGATATAATATTCATTGTGAAGTGTTACGTATATCTCGTCTACGCTTCAAATTCAATGTAAATGCGACACATCCCTTCTAGGAAATAGCGTTTCCAGGTGTCTAAGTATCGAAGCAATAGAGTTCTAATGCTTCTCAAAACGCGATATCGCATCTCATTTCTATGTTTTGTCACGTCCGGGACCGGGAAAATTTCCGGGGTCATCCGTACGAAACGAAATATAAAACACAGGGCCGATCACTCGATTGTGATGGGTACCGTGGTTTCCTTTTATGGGACGCGGGGGGTAATTGTACCCTTTTCGATGCGGTAAAGTGAATTTTACTTACCTTTCGACGATTAACACCTTAATATCCCCTTTCCAGGTACCGCTGTCGTCGAGGGTCACCGGCTGGGACAGTGGACGCGTAAGGTGGGCGTGCAGGGAGCGTCAATGTAGTGAGGGTCCAGCGACGTTGACCAGACTCGGATGCTGGCGTCAGCGATGTCGGGGGTGCTGCAGGAGGCTGGATGCGGACAGCAGTAGCAGCAACCACGGAATGGTAGGCTGGGCACGCCTGGGATCCGTTATACTCCCGCACAAGTTGTCGCAAGAAATTTTTTCTACCTGCGCGGAGCGTCTTCTTGGTAGCGGTGCGACACATACGAGATCTTCTTCTCCTAACTAGATTCGAGTCGGATAAGCGGCGGTCCGCTCTATCGACGTCGGTCCAGGAGGGCGAAGAATGATCGTCCACTCGGGAGATCTTCCACCAGTATTCGGCACAGATAAGCGGCGGTTCGCTCTATCTAATGCAGAGGTTCAAGTATCTGTATCTCCGCAAAGTAGCGCTGTGTATGGTTGTACGCGAGAACCGGAGGGTGTCGCGTAGATATAAAATGAATAAGGACTCGAATGTAGAAATAAAATAAAGATATATTCTTGATTAATCCTAGCTATACACTTACTTCCCTATCTAGATATAGAGTAACTTAATGAACTAGAAATAGAACTTAGATTTAGAAATAGAATAGGAACTTGAAATGGAACTTGAATACGAATTGAATTACAAGTCGAGGTTTGAGAGAGGTCCGAAGTCGGGCGATGCCCGGGATGAAGTGACGATCTACTCGCGTGCACGAGACCTCCTCGGTTCTCGTGGTGCGCGAGTCGCTGAGCCCTTCGAGTGGGGCGGACGGTAGGAGTAGGGCGGAAGGCCCATGCCGTGGGGCGCGGCTTGCGATACGCGTGAGCCGCGCGCGTCGAGTGCGCGCGCGAGCGCGTCGCTTCTTATAGAATATCGATTATACATGGATCTTAAAATTATGTGTGTGTGTTGTTCGTGTTACATCGAATAGAGTCGTGTGTACTTAGATCTAGAATTAATATGTATAGTTATATATATTAGAAAAAATGAAGTATGGCTGAGTTACTGTGGGCGATTCGGTGGGTCGTTGTTGCGAAGGCGGATCGTGGGTGCTGTGATTTGCACGGTACCGCAAATGGTTGGTCCATCTCCGGAGCGTGATTTGTGGGTCGGCTGCCTTAGCTGGGCGAAAGGGGTGTTTACCCGTGCGCTTGGTCGTGGACGGCTGCAGGTAATTCGTCCCTGCTCGCTGTGGGAGGCGCCGGAGGGTGGACGGCGATACGCCGGACGTCACAGTTTCATGATATTAATATAATATTCATTGCGAAGTGTCATGTATACCTCTGATACACTTCAAATGAATGTAAATGCGACACTTCCTTGCTAGGAAATAGCGTTTGCAGATGTCTACGTATCGAAACAATAAAGTTCTGGTGCACCTTAAATCGCGATACCGCTTCTCATTTCTATACTTCATGATAAGATATAATATTCATAGCGAGGTGTCATGTATACCTCGCCTACACTTCAAATCAATGTAAATGTGACACTTCCTTGCTAGGAAGTTGCGTTTGCAGATGTCTCCGTATCGAAGCAATAGAGTTGTAATGCTTTTTAAAACGGGATATCGCATCTCAATTCTATGTTTCATTATAAGATATAATATTCATTGCGACGTATCATGTATACCTCCTATTCACTTCTAAAGAATGTAAATGCGACACTTCCTTGCTAGGCAGTAGCGATTGCAGATGTCTACGTATCGAAGCAATAGAGTTCTAATGCTTTTTATAACGAGATATCGCATCTCAATTCTATGTTTTATGATAAGATATAATATTCATTGCGAAATGTCATGCATACCTCTTATTACTTTGAAAAGAATGTAAATGCGACACTTCCATACTATTAAATAGCGTTTGCAGATGTCCACGTATCGGCGCAATATAGTTCTGATGCTTCTTAAAATGCGATATCGCATCTCATTTCTATGTTTCATGATAAGATATAATATTCATTGCGAAGTGTCATGTATACCTCGCACTCACTAAAAAAGAATGTAAATCTGACACTTCCTTGCTCGGAAATAGCGTTTGTAGATGTCTACGTATCATACCAATAGAGTTCTAACGCTTCTTAAAATGCGATATCGCATCTCATTTCTGTTATTCATGATAAGATATAATATTAATTGCGAAGTGTTATGTACTCCTCCTCTACACATCAAATGAATGTAAATGCGACACATCCCTTCTCGGAAATAGCGTATCCAGATGTCTATGTATCGAAGCAATAGTGTTCTAATGCTTCCTAAAAAGCGATATCACATCTCATTTCTATGTTTCATGATATGATATAGTATTCACTGCGAAGTGTTATGTATTCCTCGTATTCACTTCAAAAGAATGTAAATGCACTCTTCCTTGCTAGGACATAGCGTTTCCAGATGTCTACGTTTCGTAGCAATAGAGTTCTAATGCTTCTCAAAACGCGATAGCGCAACTCATTTCTACGTTTCATGATGAGACATAATATTCATTGCGAAGTGTCTTGTATACCTCGCATACAATTCAAATCAATGTAAATGCAACACGTCCTTGCGAGGAAATAGCGTTTGCAGATGTCTTCGTATCATAGAAATAGATTAGTAATGCTTCTTAAATCGCGATATCGCATCTCATATTTATGTTTCGTCATATGGTATAATATTCGTTGTGGAGTGTTATGTATACCTCGTATTCACTTGAAAAGAAAGTAAATGCGACATTTCTTTGCTAGGATATAGCGATGGCAGACGTCTACGTATGGAAGCAACAGAGTTCTAATGCTTCTTAAAACGAGATATCGCATTTCATTTCTAGGTTTCATGATAACATATAATATTCATTGTGCATTGTTATGTATATCTCGTCTACACATCAAACGAATGTAAATGCGACACTTCCTTGCTAGGAAATAGCGTTTGCAGATGTCTAGGTATGGAAGCAACAGAGTTCTAATACTTCTTAAATCGCGATATAGCAACTCATTTCTATGTTTCAAGATAAGATATAATATTCATTGCGAATTGTTTTGTATACCTCGCATACACATCAAATGAATGTAAAGGCGACACTTCCTTGCTAGGAAATAGCGTTTGCAGATGTCTACGTATCGTAGCATTAGAGTTCTAATGCTTCTTAAAACGCGATATCGCATCCCATTTCTATGTTTCATGATAAGATATAATATTCATTGCGAAGAGTCATGTATACCACGTACTCACTTCAAAGGAATGTAAATACGACACTTCCTTCCTAGGAATTAGCGTTTCCAGTTGTCTACGTATCGAAACAATAGAGGTCTAATGCTTTCTATAACGAGATATCACATCCCATTTCTATGTTTCATGATATCATATAATATTCATTGCGAAGTGTCACGTATACCTCGCATACACTTCAAATGAATGTAAATGCGACACTTCCTTGCTAGGATATAGCGATGGCAGATGTCTACGTATTGAAGCAACGGAGTTCTAATGCTTCTGAAAACGCGATATCGCATCTCATTTCTACGCATCATGATAAGATATAATATTCATTGCGAAGTGTTATGTATTCCTCGTCTACACTATAAATGAATGTAAATGCGACACTTCCTTTCTCGGAAATAGCGTTTCCAGATGTCTGCGTATTGAAGCAATAGTGTTCTAATGCTTCTTAAAACGCGATACCGCATCTCATTTCTATGTCTCATGATAAGATATAATATTCATTGCGAAGTTTCATGTATACCTCGCATACACTTCAAATGAATGTAAATGCGACACTTCGTAGCTAGGATATAGTGACGGAAGATGTCTACGTATCGAAGCAACAGAATTCTAATGCTTCTTAAAACGAGATATCGCATCTCATGTCCATGTTTTAGTATAAGACATAATATTCATTGCGGAGTGTCATGTATACTTTGTATTCACTTCATAAGAATGTAAATGGGACATTTCGTTGCTAGGATATAGCGATGGCAGATGTCTACGTGTCGAAGCAGCAGAGTTCCAATGCATCTTAAATCGCCATATCACATCTCATTCCTATGTTTCATGATAAGATATAAAATTCATTGCGGAGTGTCATGCATACTTTGTATTCGCTTGGAAAGAAAGTAAATGCGACACTTCCTTGCTAGGGAATAGCGTTTGCAGATGTCTACGTATCGAAGCAATAGAGTTCTATTGCTTCTTAGATCGCGTTATTGCATCACATTTCTATGCTTCATGATAAGATACAATATTCATTGCGAAGTTCCATGTATACGTCGCATACACTTCAAATGAATGTAAGTGCGACACTTCCTTGCCAGGAAATAGCATCTGCAGATATGTACGTATCGTGGCAATAGAGTTCTAATGCTCCTTAAAACGCGATATCGCATCTCATTTCTATGTTTCATGATGAAATATGATATTCATTGTGCAGTGTTATGTATACCGTGTATTAACTTCAAAAGAATGTAAATGCGACACTTCTTCGCTATGAATTAGTGTTTGCAGACGTCTATGAATCGAAGCAATAGGGTTCTAATGCTTCTTAAATCGCGATATCGCATTTCATTTCTATGTTTCATGATAACATATAATATTCATTGTGCAGTGTTATGTGTATCTCGTCTACACTTCAAATGAATGTAAGTGCGACACTTCTCTGCTAGGAAATATAGTTTGCAGATGTCTACCTGTCGTAGCAATGGTGTTCTGATGCTCCTTAAAACGCGAAATCGCACCTCATTTCTATGTTTCATGATAAGATACAATATTCATTGCGAAGTGTCATGTATAACTCGCATACACTTCAAATCAATGTAAATGCGACACTTCCTTGCTAGGAAATAGAGTTTGCAGATGTTTACGAATCGAAGCAATAGAGTTCTAATGCTACCTAGATCGCGATATCGCATATCATTTCTATGTTTCGTGATGAGATATAATATTTATTGCGAAGTGTCATGTATACCTCGCATACACTTCAAGTGAATGTAAATGCGACACTTCGTTGCTAGGATATGGCGATGGCAGACGTCTACGTGTCGAAGCAACAGAGTACTAATGCTTCTTAAATCGAGATATCGCATCTCATTTCTATGTTTTACGATATGATATAATATTCATTGTGCAGTGTTATGTATACCTCGTATTCACTTGAATAGAACATAAATGCGACACTTCCATGCTATTAAATATGGTTTAAATATGTCTCCGTATCGAAGCAATAGAGTTGTAACGCTTCTTAGAACGCGATATGGCGTCTCATTTCTATGTTTCATCATAAGATATAATATCCATTGCGAAGTGTCGTGTATACCTTGTATTCACTTCAAATGAATGTAAATGCGGTAGTTCCTTGCTAGGAATTAGCGTTTCCAGATGTCTAGGTATAGAAACAATAGAGTTCTAATGCTTCCTCGATCGCGATATCGCATCCCATTTCTATGATTCGTGATAAGATATAATATTCTTTGTGGAGTGTTATGTATACCTCGTATTCACTTCAAAAGAATGTAAATGCGACACTTCCCTGCTAGCAAGTAGCATTTGCAGATGTCTCCGTATCGAAGCAATAGAGTTCTAATGCTCCTTAAAAGGCGATATCGCATCTCATTTCTATGTCTCATGACAAGATATAATATTCATTGCGAAGTATCATCTATACCACGCATAGACTTCAAATCAATCTAAATGCGACACTGCCTTGCTAGGAAGTAGCGTTGGCAGATGTTTACGTATCGAAGCAGTAGGGTTCTAATGCTTCTCAAATCTCGGTATCGCATCACATTTCTATGTTTCATGATAACATACAATATTCATTGTGGAGTGTTATGTATATCTCGTATTCACTTCAAAATAATGTAAGTGCTACACTTCCTTGCTGTGAAATAGCGTTTCCAGATATCTACGTATCGTAGTAATAGATTTCTAATGCTTCTTCAAACGCGATATCGCAGGTCATTTCTACGTTTCATGATAAGATATAATATTCATTGTCCTATGTTATGTATACCTCGTATTCACGACCAAAGAATGTAAATGCGACACTTCCTTGCTAGGAAGGAGCGTTTGCAGATGTCTACGTATCGAAGCAATAGAGTTCTAACGCTTCTTAAAACGAGATATCGCATCTCATTTCTATGTTTCATGATGAGATATAATATTCATTGCGAAGTGTCATGAATACTTCGTACTCACTTCAAAATAATGTAAACGCGACACTTCCTTGCTAGGAAGTTGCGTTTGCGGATGTCTACGTATCGAACCAATAGGGTTCTAAGGCTTCTTATATCGCGATATCGCAGCTCATTTCTACGTTTCATGATAAGATATAATATTCGTTGTGGAGTGATATGTATACCTCGTACTCACTTCAAAGGAATGTAAATTCGACACGTCCATGCTAGGAAATAGCGTCTGCAGATGTCTACGTATCGTAGCAATAGAGGTCTAATGATTCTTAAAACGCAATATCGCATCCCATTTCTATGTTTCATGATATCATATAATATTCATTGCGAAGTGTCATGAATACCTCGCATACACTTCAAATGAATATAAGTGCGACACTTACTTGCTACTAAATAGCGTTTGCAAATGTCTACGTATCATAGCAATAGAGTTCTAATGAGTTTTAAATCGCGATATCACGTCTCACTTCTATGTTTTATGATATGATATAATATTCATTGCGAAGTGTCATGTCTACCTCGTACTCACTCCAAAAGAATGTAAATGCGACACTTCCTTGCTCAGAAATAGCGATTCCTGATATCTATGTATCGTAGCAATAGATTTCCAATGCTTCCTAAAACGCGATATAGGATCTCATTTCTTTGTTTCATGATAAGCTATAATATTTATTGCGAAATGTCATGTATACCTGGTACTCACTTCAAAGGAATGTTAATGCGACACTTACTTGCTAGGAAATAGCGCTTCCAGATGTCTACGTATCGTAGCAAGCGTGTTATAATGCTTCTTAAAACGAGATATCGCATCTCATTTCTATGTTTCATGATAAGATATAATATGCATTGTGCAGTGTTATGAATACCTCGTATTCGCTTCAAGGGAATGTAAATGCGGCACTTCCTTGCTAGGAATTAGAGCTTCCAGATGTCTACGTATCGTAGCAAGCGTGTTATAATACTTCTTAAATCGCGATATCGCAACTCATTTCTATGTTTCATGATAAGATATAATATTCATTGCGAAGTGTCATGTATACCTCCTATTCACTTCAAAAGAATGTAAATGCGACACTTCCTTGCTAGGAAATAGCGTTTGCAGATGTCCACGTATCGAAGTAGTAGAATTCTAATGCTATTTAAATCGCGATATCGCATCTCGTTTCTATGTTTCATGATAAGATATAATATTCAATGCGAAGTGTCATGCATACCTCGTATTCCTTTCAAAAGAATGTAAATGCGACACTTCCTTGCTAGGCAGTAGCGTTTGCAGATGTCTACGTATCGTAGCAACAGAGTCCTAACGCTTCTTAAAATGCGATATCGCATCTCATTTCTGTGTTTCATGATAAGATATAATATTCATCGCGAAGTGCCATATTTGGCTTTTACACACTTCTAAAGAATGTAAATGCGACACTCCCTTGCTAGGAAATTGTGTTTGCCGATGTCTACGTATCGTAGCAATATAGTTCTAACGCTTCTCAAACGTGATATCGCATCTCATTTCTATGTCTCATGATAAGATATAATATTCATTACGAAGTGTCATGTATACCTCGTATTCACTTCAAAAGATTGTAAATGCGACACATCCTTGGTATGAAATAGCGTTGCACGTGTCTACGTGTCGAAGATATAGAGTTCTAGTGCTTCTTAAAACGCGGAATCGCATCCCATTTCTATTTCTCATGATAAGATATAATATTCATTGCGAATTGTTATGTATTCCTCGTCTACACTTCCAATGAATGTAAATGCGACACTTCCTTGCTAGGAAATAGCGTTTGCAGATGTCTACGTATCGTAGCAATGGAGTTCTAATGCTTCTTGAATCTCGATATCGCATCTCATTTCCATGATTCGTCATAAGATGTAATATTCATTGGGGAGTGTTATGTATACATCGTATTCACTTCAAAAGAATGTGAATGCGACCCTTCCGTTCTAGGAAATAGCGCTTGCAAATGTCTACGTATCGTAGCTATAGAGTTCTAGTGCTTCTTAAAACGCGGAGTCGCATATCATTTCTATTTTTCATGGTAAGATATAATATTCATTGCGAATTGTTATGTATTCCTCGTCTACACTTAAAATGAATGAAAATGCGACACATCCCTTCTAGGAAATAGCGTTCGCAGATGTCTACGTATCGTAGCAATAGAGTTCTAATGCTTTTTAAACCGCGATATCGCATCTCATTTCTGTGTTTCATGATAAGATACAATATTCATTGTGGAGTGTTATTATACCTCGTATTTACTTCAAGAGAATGTGAATGCGGCACTTCCTCTCTAGGAAATAGCGCTTGCAGATGTCTACGTTTCGAAGCAATAGAGTTCTAATGCTTCTTAAATCGCGATATCGCACCTCATTTCTATGTTTCATGATAAGATATAGTAATCATTGTGGAGTGTTATGTTTACCTCGTATTCACTTCATAGGAATGTAAATGCGACGCTCCCTTGCTAGGAAATAGCGTTTTCAGATGTCTGCGTATCGAAGCATTAGAGTTCTAATGCTTCTTAAAACGCGATATCGCATCTCATTTCTATTTTTAGCGATGAGGTATAATATTCATTGTGGAGCGTTATGTATACCTCGTAGTCACCTCAAAAGAATGTAAATGCGACACTTACATGCTATTAAATAGCGTTCGCAGATGTCTACGTATCGTAGGAATAGATTTCTAATGCTTCTCAAAACGCGACACCGCATCTCATTTCTATGGTTGATGATAAGATATAATATTCATTGCGTTGTGTCACTTATACCTCGCACACACTTCAAACGAATGTAAATGCGACACTTCCTTGCTATTAAATAGCATTTGCAGATGTCTATGTATCGAAGCAATAGAGTTCTAATGCTTCTTAAAATGCGATATCGCATCTCATTTCTATGTTTCGTGATATCATACAATATTCACTGCGAAGTGTCATGTATACATCGCATACACTTTAAATGAATGTAAATGCGACACATCCTTGCTAAGAAATAGCGTTTCCAGATGTCTACGTATCGAAGCAATAGAGTTCTAATGTTTCTTACAACGGGATATCGCATGTCACTTCCATGTTTCATGATAAGGTATAATATTCATTGTGGAGTGTTTTGTATAACCACGCATACACTTCAAATGAATGTAAATGCGACACTTCCTTGCTGGGAAATAGCGTTTGCAGATGTCTACGTATCCTAGCAATAGAGTTCTAACGATTTTTAAAACGCTATATCGCAACTCATTTCTATGTTTCATGATAAGATATAATATTCATTGCGAAGTGTCATGTATACCTAGTATTCACTTCAAATGAATGTAAATGCGACACTTCCTTGCTAGGAAATAGCGTTTGCAAATACCTACGTATCGTAGCAATGGTGTTCTAATGCCTCTCAAATCGCGATATCGCATCTCATATCTATTTTTCATGATAAGATATAATATTCATTGCGAAGTGTCATGTATACATCGTATTGGCTTCAAAAGAATGTAAACCCGATACTTCCTTGCTAGGAAATAGCGTTTTCAGTTGTCTACGTATCAAATCAATAGAGTTCTAATGCTTCTTAAAACACGATATTCGCATCTCATTTCTATGCTTCATGATAAGATATAATATTCATTGTGGTGTGTTATGTATACCTCGTCTTCACTTCAAAGGAATGTAAATGCGACACTTCCATGCTAGAAAATAGCGTTTGCAGATGTCTACGTGTCGTAGCAATAGGGTTCTAATGAGTTTTAAATCGCGATATCGGGTCTCATTCCTATGTTTTATGATAAGATATAATATTCATTGCGAAGTGTCACTTATACCTCGCATACACTTCAAATGAATGTAAATGCGACACTTCCTTGCTAGGAAATAGCGTTAGCAGATGTCTACGTATCGGAATAATAGAGTTCTAATGCATCTTATACCGCGATATCGCTTCTCATTTCTATGCTTCATGATAAGCTATAATATTCATTGCGAATTGTCATGTATACCTCGTATTCACTTCAAAAGAATGTAAACGCGACACTTCCTTGCTAGGAAATAAGGTTTGCAGATGTCTACGTATCGAAGCAGTAGAGATCTAATGCTTCTTAAAACGGGATACCGCATCTCATTTCTGTGTTTCATGGTAAGATATAATATACATTGTGGAGTGTTATGTATACCGCGTATACACTTCAAAAGAATATAAGTGCGACACTTCCTTCCAGGGAAGTAGCGTTTGCGGATGTCTGCCTATCGGAGCAATAGAGGTCTAATGCTTCTTAAATAGCGATATCGCACCTCATTTCCATGTTTCATGATGAGGAATAATATTCATTGCGAAGTGTCATGTATAACTCGTATTCACTTCAAAAGAATGTAAATGCGACACTTCCTTGCTCGGAGGTAGCGTTTGCAGAAGTCCACGTATCGAAGCAATAGAATTCTAATGCTTCTTAGATCGCGATATCGCATCTCATTTCTTTGTTTCATGATAAGATATAATATACATAGCGAATTGTCTTGTATGCCTCGTATTCACTGGAAAAGAATGTAAATGCGGTACTTCCTTGATAGCAAGTAGCGTTTGCAGATGTCTACGTAACGAAGCAACAGAGTTCTAATGCTTCTTAAATAGAGATATCGAATCTCATTTCTATGTCTTGTGTATATCGTATTCACTTCAAAAGAATGTAAATGCCGCACTTTCTTGCTAGGAAATAGCGTTGGCAGATGTCTACGTGCCGAAGCAATAGTGTTCTAATGCTCTTTAAATCGCCATATCGCATCTCATTTCTATGTTTCATGATAAGATATAATATTCATTGTGGAGTGTTATGTATACCTCGCTTTCACTTCAAAAGATAGTGTTCTAATGCCACTTAAATCGCAATATCGCATCTCATTTCTATGTTTCATGATAATATATAATATTCATTGCGAAGTGTCTCGTATACCTCGCATACACTTCAAATGAACGTAAATGCGACAATTCCTTGCTAGGAAATAACGTTTGCAGATGTCTAAGTGTCGCAGCAATAGTGTTCTAATGGCCTTTAAATCGCGATATCGCATCCCATTTCTATGTTTCATGATAGGATATAATATTTATTGCGAACTATCATGCATACCTCGTACTCACATCAAAAGAATGTAAATGCGGCAGTTCCTTGCTAGGAAATAGCGTTTGCAGATGTCTACGTACCGTAGCAATGGAGTTGTAACGCTTCTCAAAACGCGATATCGCATCCCATTTCTGTGTTTCATGATAAGATATAATATTTATTGCGAAGTGTCATGCATCCCTCGTATTCACTTCAAAAGAATGTAAATGCAACACTTCCTTGCTAGGAAATAGAGTTGGCAGCAGTCTGCGTATCGAAGCAATGGAGTTCTAACGCTTCTTAAAACGCGACGTCGCATCTCATTTCTATGCTTCATGATAAGATATAGTACTCATTACGAAGTGTCATGTATACCTCGTATTCACTCCAAATGAATGGAAATGCGACACTTACATGCTAGGAAATTGCGTTTCCAGATGTCTACGTGTCGTAGCCATAGTGTTCTAGTGCTTCCTAAAACGCGATATCGCAACTCACTTCTATGTTTCATGATAGGATATAATATTCATTGTGCACTGCTATGTATACTTCGTATTCACTTCAAAAGAATGTAACTGCGACACTTCCTTGCTAGGAAATAGCGTTTGCAGATGTCTGAGTATCGAAACAATAGAGTTCTAATGCATCTTAAAACGAGATGTCGCATCTCGTATCTATGTTTCATGATAAGATATAATATTCATTGCGAAATGTCATGCATACCTCTCATTCACTTGAAAAGAATGTAAATGCGACACTTCCTTGCTAGAAAATATCGTTTGCAGATGTCTACGTTTCGAAGCAATAGAGTTCTAATCCTTCTTAAAACGCGATATCAAATCTCATTTTTATGTCTCATGATAAAATATAATATTCATTGCGAACTGTTATGTACTCCTCGTCTACACTTCAAATGAATATAAATGCGACACTTCCTCGCTAGGAAATAGCGTTTGCAGATGTCTATATATCGAAGCAATAGAGTTCTATTGCTTCTTAAAACGCCATATCGCATTTCATTTATATGTTTCATGATAGGGTATAATATTCATAACGATGTGTTATGTATACCTTGTATTCACATCAAAAGAATGTAATTGCGACATTTCCTTGCTAGGATGTAGCGTTTTCAGATTTCTACGTATCGTAGCAATAGATTTCTAATGATTCTCAAAACGCGATATCGCATATCATTTCTATCTTTCATGATAAGATATAATATTCTTTGCGAAGTGTCATGTATACATCGCATACACTTCATATGATTGTAAATGCGACACTTCCTCAGTAGGAAATAGCGTTTCCAGATGTCTACGTATCGTAGCAATACAGTTCTAATGCTTCTTGAACTGCGATATCGCATCTCATTTGTATGTTTCATGATAAGATATAATATTCATTGCGAAGTGTTATGTATACCTCGCATACACTTCAAGTGAATGTAATGCGACATTTCATTGCTAGGAAGCAGCGTTTGCAGATATCTGCGTATCGAAGCAATGGAGTTCTATTGCATCTTAAAATTAGATATCGCACCTCAATTCTATGTATCATGATAAGATATAATATTCATCGCGAAGTGTTATGTATACCTCGCATACACTTTATGTATGTAAATGCGACACTTCCTTGCTAGGAAATAGCGCTTGCAGATGTCTATATATCGAAGCAATAGAGTTCTAATGCTTCTCAAAACGCGATATCGCATCTCATTTCTGTGTTTCATGATAAGATATAATATTCATTGCGTAGTGTCATGTATACCTCTTATTCCTTTCAAAAGAAAGTAAACGCTACACATCCTTGCTAGCAAGCAGCGTTTGCAAATGTCTACGCATCGAAGCAATAGTATTTTAATGCTTCTTAAATAGCGATATCGCATCTCATTTCTATGTTTCACGACAAGCTATAATATTCATTGCGAAGCGTTATGTATGCCTCGCATACACTTCAAATGAATGTAAATGCGACACTTCCTTGCTAGGAAATATCGTTTGCAGATGTCTCCGTATCCAAGCAATAGGGATCTAATGCTACTTAAATCGCGTTATCGCATCGCACTGCTATGTTATGTGATAACGTATAATATTCATTGTGGAGTGTTATGTATACCCCGTATTCACATCAATAGATTGTAAATGCGATAGTTCCTAGAGCTATTAAATAGCTTTTGTAGATGTCTACGTATCGTAGCAATAGAGTTCTAATGCTTCTTAAATCGCGATATCGCATCTCATTTCTATGTTTTATGATAAGATATAATATTCATTGCGAAGTATCATGTATACCTCGTAACTACTTCGAAAGAACGTAAATGCGACACTTCAGTGCTAGGAAATAGCGTTTGCAGATGCCTACGTATCGTAGCAATAGAGTTCTAATGCTTCGTAAAATGCGATATCGCATCTCATTTCTATGTTTCATGATCAGATAAAATATTAATTGCGAAATGTCACTTATACCTCGCACACACTTCAAATGAATGTAAATGCGTCACTTCCTTCCTAGGAAATAGCGTTTGCAGACCTCTACGTATCGAAGCAGTAGAGTTCTAATGTTTCTTAAAACGGGATATCGCATCTCATTTCTATGTTTCATGATACGATATAATATTATTTGCGAAGTGTTATGTATTCCCCGTCTACACTTCAAATGAATGTAATGCGACACTTCCTTGCTAGGAAATAGCCTTTTGCAGATCTTTACGCATCGTAACAATTGAGCTCTAATGCTTCCTAAGACGCGATACCGCATCTCATTTTTATGTTTCACGATAAGATATAATATTCACTGCGAATTGTCATTTATACCTCGTATTCACTTCAAAAGAATGTAAATGCGACACTTCCTTGCTAGGAAATAGCGTTTGCAGATGTGTACGTACCGTAGCAATAGAATTCTAATGCTTCTTAAACCGAGATGTCGCATCACATTTCTATGTTTCATGATAAGGTATAATATTCATTGCGAAATGTCATGTATACCTCGTATTCACTTCAAAAGAATGTAAATGCGACACTACCTTTCTAGGAAATAGCGTTTCCAGATGTCTACGTATCGAAGCAATAGATGTCAAATGCTTCTTAAATCGCGATATCGCATCTCATTTCTATGTTTCGTGATAAGATATAATATTCATTGTGCAGTGTTATGTATACACCGTAATCACTTCAAAAGAATGTAAATGCGACTCCTCCTTGCTAAGAAATAGTGTCTGCAGATGTCTACGTATCGTAGCAATAGAGTTCTAATGCTTCTTAAAACGCGATATCGCATCTCATTTTTATTTTTAGTAATGAGGTATAATATTCATTGTGGTGCGTTATGTATACCTCGTATTCACCTCAAAAGAATGTAGCTGCGACACTTGCATGCTATTAAATAGCGTTTGCCGATGTCTACGTAACGTAGCAATAGAGTTCTAATGCATCTTATATCGCGGTATCGCTTCTCATTTCTATGCTTCATGATGAAATATAGTATTCATTGCGAAGTGTCACTTATACCTCTCATACACTTCAAAAGAATGTAAATGGGACACTTCCTTGCTAGGAAATAGCGTTGGCAGCAGTCTACGTATCGAAGCAATGGAGTTCTAACGCCTCTTAGAACGCGATGTCGCTTCTCATTTCTATGCTTCATGATAAGATATAATATTCATTGCGATGTGTTATGTATACCTCGTATTCACTTCAAAAGAATGTAAATGCGGCACTTCCTAGCTAGGAAGTATTGACTGCTGATATCTACGTATCGAAGCAATAGAGATCTAATGCTTCTTAAATCACGATATCGTATCTCACATCTATGTTTCATGATATGATATGATATTCATTGCGAAGTGTATTCACTTCAAAAGAATGTAAATGCGGCACTTCCTAGCTAGGAAGTATTGACTGCTAATATCTACGTATCGAAGCAATAGAGTTCTAATGCTTCTTAAATCACGATATCGTATCTCACATCTATGTTTCATGATAAGATATAATATTCATTGCGAAGAGTCACGTATACCTCGTATTAACTTCAATAGAATGTAAATGCGGTACTTCCTTGCTAGGACGTATTGTTTGAAGATGTCTACGTATCGAAGCAATAGAGTTGTTATGCTTCTTAAATCGCGATATCGCATCTCACTTCTATGTTTCATGATAAGATATAATATTCATTGCGAAGTGTTATGTATTCCTGGTCTACACTTCAAACGAATGTATATGCGACACTACCTTTCTAGGAAATAGCGTTTCCAGATGTCTACGAATCAAAGCAATAGATGTCAAATGCTTCTTAAATCGCGATATCGCATCTCATTTCTATGTTTCAGGATAAGATATAATATTGCGAAGTGTTATGTATTCCTCGTATTCACTTCAATTGAATGTAACTGCGACACCTCCTTGCTAGGAAATAGCGTTTCCCGATGACTACGTATCGAAGCAATACAGTTCTAGTGCTTCATAAAACGCGATATCGCATCTCACTTCTATGTATCATGATAAGGTATAATATTCATTGTAGAGTGTTATGTATACCTCGTATTCACTTCAAAAGAACGTAAATGCGACACTTCCTTGCTATTAAATAGCGTTTGCAGATATCTATGTATCGAAGCAATAGATTTCTAATGCTTCTTAAACCGAGATATCGCATCTCATTGCTATGTTTCATGATAAGATATAATATTCATTGCGATGTGTCATGTATACCTCGCATTCACTTCAGAAGAATGTAAATGCGGCACTTCCTTGCTAGGGAGTAGCGTTTGCAGATGTCTACGTATCGAAGCCAGAGTGTTCTGATGCTTCTTAAATCGCAATCATGATATGATGTAATATTGTGACGTCAGGCGTAGCGCCTGCCACCCATTACATGTCAGCATCTTCGTAACCTCCAGCATCGACCCCTGGACACAGGCAACCTGCAATACTCGCCTGAAGTATCGGCAACCAGCAGAGTTCGCGCGCGCACGGCCGCACGCACTCAGTCGTGCCTGCAAGGACCGCTGTCTCGCTCGCACCTACGAGCAACCCTATCGCCCTCTCATCAGGAATTCCGCCCAACAGAGAGAAGAAGCCGCAGTCCGTCGCCGCAATGGGGACTTTTCCAGTTCAGGGAATCTACGTTGCCTGAACCTACATACTATTTCTAGAATAAGTCTATGATACTCATAGATATAAGTACTCGACACGAATTGTAACACACCACAACACACATGTAATTCTAAGTCCTTATTCTTAAGATTAGACGCTGAAGATGCGCCTGGGCTATCGGCACGTGCCGCCAGCCCCACCACGAGCCGCGAGTCCCCACTCGCTGGACCGCGCGCTCCCTACCACGAGCGCCTGCGACCGTAGCGCCTCACGAACCTAGGAGGTCCCAGACGCGCCTCGAGAGATACATTCGAGTCCTCGGTCTCCTAGAATTAACATCGAGCTTCAATCTCAAGCCGCCTCAATGTGGGGTCTAGGCTACGCGTTGCTATTTCCATTTTACTAGTTCTAACTTAGAATAATTTCACTTTTGTACACTTTAACTTAGAATATATTTTACTTTAGTTACTAAATCCAATCTACAAGTTCTTTTACCAGTTCTACTAGTTCCTATTCCAATAATTACTAAACCTAAACATAATATACTAGTTCTTACGTTAATACATTATTCTTAAAGTCCAAATTCTACGACGTGTTTCTTCCAACAACTGGGTTGCGTTTGTTCACCTTGAAGGAGTATAGAACTCAGCTTTGCGACGTTGCGATAGAGCGGACCACCGCTTATCCTTCTGAACATTGCCTGAAACTACAGAAAAACTGGGTGAATGAAACGTGGATCCGGTTCGCGAAGAACACGACGCGCGGGTCGTAAGAATTTTATGCGTTCACTTGTTCGTGAATAGCTAGGAGATACACCCCGATTCCTCGTACCGCAGCAACCTGTCGTCATCGTTCCGGTTCAGTCACAGTTTTCCGAAACGTCGATCAGCGCCGATCCGCCTGCCTCTGCAGCCAACGTCTCTGCAATATCCACAGTCTCCGCTGAATCTACTCTGCATCCAGACCGCTGTTCCCCGTTTTGCTGGAAGTTAATCAAAGTCACCGTCAACATCAACCGACCGATCGCTGCATCGATAACTACCAACGACCCTCGACGCACATTTTACCTGCGTATCGAAACCGAAGCTAGCGAAAGGTAAGGCTTTTCCATCATACCGCGAGTGTTTTTACCGCGTCGCGTAAGCCAAAAATATCGGACCCGGTCGTAACGCGTTCCCGCGGACCGAAAACCGTATAAATAGGCTCGTGTCGTGAAGCCTCCGGATAACGAAAAATTCTTTCGCCGGACGTGACAATATTCATTGTGCAGTGTTATGTATACCTCGTATTAGCTACAAAAGAATGTAAATGCGACACTATCTTGCTAAGAAATAGCGTCGGCAGATGTCTACGTATCGTAGCAATAGAGTTCTAATGCTTCTCAAAACGCGATATCACATCTACTTTCTATGTTTCATGATAAGATATAATATGCATTGTGGAGTGTTATGTACACCTCGTATTCACATCAAAAGAATGTAAATGTGACACTTCCTTGCTTGGAAATAGCGTTTGCAGATGTCTACGTATCGAAGCAATAGAGTTCTAAAGTTTCTTATAACGAGATATCGCATCTCATTTCTATGTTGCATGGCAAGATATAATATTCATTGTAAAGTGTTGTGTATACTTATTATTCACTCCAAAAGAATGTAAATGCGACACTTCCTTGCAAGGATATAGCGTTTGCAGATGTCTACGTATCGAAGCAATAGAGTTCTAATGCTTCTTAAAACGAGATATCGCATCTCATATCTATGTTTCATGATAAGATATAATATTCATTGCGAAGTGTTATGCATTCCTCGTCTACGATTCAAATGAATGTAAATGCGACACTTCCTTGCTAGGAAATAGCGTTTGGAGATTTCTACGTATCGTAGCAATGGAGTTCTAATGCTCCTTAAAACGCGATATCGCATCTCATTTCTACGTTTCATGACAAGGAACAGTATTCATTGCGAAGTGATATGTATACCTATTATTCACTTCAAAAGAATGTAAATGCGACACTTCCTTGCAAGGAAATAGCGTTTGCAGATGTCTACGTATCGAAGCAATAGAGTTCAAATGCTTCTTAAAACGAGATATCGCATCTCATATTTATGTTTCATGATAAGATATAATATTCATTGAAGTGTTATGGATTCCTCGTCTACACATCTAATGAATGTACATGCGACACTTCCTTGCTAGGAAATAGCGTTTACAGATGTCTACGTATCGTAGGGATGGAGCTCCAATGCATCTTAAAACGTAATACCGCATCTCATTTCTATGTTTCATGATAAGATGTAATATTCATTGCGAAGTGTTATGTATTCCTCGTCTACATTTCAAATGAATGTAAATGCGACACTTCCTTGCTAGGAAATAGCGTTTGCAGATGTTTACGTATCGTAGGGATAGAGTTCTAATGCTTCTTAAAACGCGATATCGCATCTCATTTCTATGTTGCATGGTAGGATTTAAAATTCATTGTAAAGTGTTATGTATACCTCGTATTCTCTTCAGAAGTATGTAAATGCGACACTTCCTTGCAAGGAAATAGCGTTTGCAGATGTCTACGTATCGTAGGAATAGAGTTCTTATGCTTCCTAAAACGAGATATCGCATTTCATTACAATGTTGCATGATAAGATATAATATTCATTGTAAAGTGTTATGTATACCTCGTATTCACTTCAGAAGAATGTAAATGCGACACTTCCTTGCAAGGAAATAGCGTTTGCAGATGTCTACGTATCGTAGCAATAGAGATCTTGTGCTTCTTAAAACGAGATATCGCATCTCATTACTATGTTGCACGATAAGATATAATATTCATTGTAAAGTGTTATGTATACCTCGTATTCACTTCAGAAGAATGTAAATGCGACACTTCCTTGCAAGGAAATAGCGTTTGCAGTTGTCTACGTATCGAAGCAATAGAGTTCAAATGCTTCTTAAAACGAGATATCGCATCTCATATCTATGTTTCATGATAAGATATAATATTCATTGCGAAGTGTTATGCATTCCTCGTATTCACTTCAAATGAATGTAAATGCGACACTTCCTGGCTAGGAAATATCGTTTGCAGATGCCTACGTATCCTAGCAATAGAGTTCTACTGCTCCTTGAAACGCGATATCGCATCTCATATCTAGGTTTCATGATAAGATATAATATTTATTGCGAAGTGTTATGCATTCCTCGTCTACGATTCAAACGGATGTAAATGCGACACTTCCTTGCTAGGAAATAGCGTTTGCAGATGCTTACGTATCGTGGGGATAGAGTTCTAATGCTTCGTAAAACGTGATATCGCATCTCATTTCTATGTTTCATGGTAAGATATAATATGAATTGCGAAGTGTTATGTATTCCTCGTCTACGATTCAAATGAATGTAAATGCGACTCTTCCTTGCTAGGAAATGGCGTTTGCAGATGCTTACGTATCGTAGGGATAGAGTTCTAACGCTCCTTAAAACGAGATATCGCATCTCATATCTATGTTTCATGATAAGATATAATATTCATTGCGAAGTGTTATGTATACCTCGTATTCTCTTCAGAAGAATGTAAATGCGACACTTCCTTGCAAGGAAATAGCGTTTGCAGATGTCTACGTATCGTAGGAATAGAGTTCTTATGCTTCCTAAAACGAGATATCGCATTTCATTACAATGTTGCATGATAAGATATAATATTCATTGTAAAGTGTTATGTATACCTCGTATTCGCTTCAGAAGAATGTAAATGCGACACTTCCTTGCAAGGAAATAGCGTTTGCAGATGTCTACGTATCGAAGCAATAGAGTTCAAATGCTTCTTAAAACGTGATATCGCATCTCATATCTATGTTTCATGATAAGATATAATATTCATTGCGAAGTGTTATGCATTCCTCGTCTACGATTCAAACGGATGTAAATGCGACACTTCCTTGCTAGGAAATAGCGTTTGCAGATGCTTACGTATCGTGGGGATAGAGTTCTAATGCTTCGTAAAACGTGATATCGCATCTCATTTCTATGTTTCGTGGTAAGATATAATATGTCACGTCCGGCGAAAGAATTTTTCGTTTATCCGGAGGCTTCACGACACGAGCCTATTTATACGGGTTTCGGTCCGCGGGAACGCGTTACGACCGGGTCCGATATTTTTGGCTTACGCGACGCGGTAAAAACACTCGCGATATGATGGAAAAGCCTTACTTTTCGCTGGCTTCAGTCTCGATACGCAGGTAGAATGTGCGTCGAGGGTCGTTGGTAGGTATCGATGCAGCGATCGGTCGGTTGATGTTGACGGTGACTTTGATTAACTTCCAGCAAAACGGGAAACAGCGGTCTGGATGCAGAATAGATTCAGCGGAGACTGTGGATATTGCAGAGACGTTGGCTGCAGAGGCAGGCGAATGGGCGTTGATCGGCGTTTCGGAAAACTGTGACTGATCCGGAACGATGACGACAGGTTGCTGCGGTACGAGGACTCGGGGTGTATCTCCCAGGTATTCACGAACAAGTGAACGCATAAAATTCTTACGACCCGCGCGTCGTGTTCTTCGCGAACCGGATCCACGTTTCATTCACCCAGTTTTTCTGTACTTTCAGGCAATGTTCAGAAGGATAAGCGGCGGTCCGCTCTACCGCAACGTCGCAAAGCTGAGTTCTATACTCCTTCAAGGTGAACAAACGCAACCCAGTTGTTGGAAGGAACACGTCGTAGAATTCGTAGTTCAAGAATAATGTTTTAACGTAAGAACTAGTATATTATGTTTAGATTTAGTAATTATTGGAATAGGAACTAGTAGAACTGGTAAAAGAACTTGTAGATTGGATTTAGTAACTAAAGTAAAATATATTCTAAGTTAAAGTGTACAAAAGTGAAATTATTCTAAGTTAGAACTAGTAAAATGGAAATAGCAACGCGTAGCCTAGACCCCACATTGAGGCGGCTTGAGATGGAAGATCGATGTTAACTCTAGAAGCCCGAGGACTCGAATGTCTCTCTCGAGGCGCGTCTGGGACCTCCTCGGTTCGCGAGGCGCTACGGTCGTAGGCGCTCGTGGTAGGGAGCGCGCGGTCCAGCGAGTGGGGACTCGCGGCTCGTGGTGGGGCTAGCGGCACGTGCCGATAGCCTAGGCGCATCTTAGCGTCTAATCTTAAGAATAAGGACTTAGAATTACATGTGTGTTGTGGTGTGTTACAATTCGTGTCGAGTACTTATATCTACGAGTATTATAGGCTTATTCTAGAAATAGTATGTAGGTTCAGGCAACGTAGATTCCCTGAACTGGAAAAGTCCCCATTGCGGCGACAGACTGCGGCTTCTTCTCTCTGTTGGGCGGAATTCCTGATGAAAGGGCGATAGGGTTGCTCGTAGATGCGAGCGATACAGCGGTCCTTGCATGTACGACTGAGTGCGTGCGGTCGTGCGCGCGCGAACTCTGCTGGTTGCCGATACTTCAGGCGAGTATTGCAGGTTGCCTGTGTCCAGGGGTCGATGCTGGAAGTTACGAGGATGCTGACGTATGTAATGGCTGGCAGGCGCTACGCCTGACGTCACAATGTAAATGCGACACTTCCTTGCTAGGAAATAACGATTGCAGATGTTTACGTATCGTAGGGATAGAGTTCTAATTCTTCTTAAAACACGATATCGCATCTCATTTCTATGTTGCATGATAGGATATAATATTCACTGTAAAGTGTTATGTATACCTCGTATTCTCTTCAGAAGAATGTAAATGCGACACTTCCTTGCAACGAAATAGCGGTTGCAGATGTCTACTTATTGTAGGGATGGAGTTCTTATGCTTCTTAAAACGTGATATCGCATCTCATATCTATGTTTCATGATAAGATATAATATTCATTGCGAAGTGTTATGCATTCCGCGTCTACGATTCAAATGGATGTAAATGCTACAATTCCTTGCTAGGACATAGCGTTTGCAGATGTCTACGTATCGAAGCAATAGAGTTCAAATGCTTCTTAAATCGAGATATCGCATCTCATTTCTATGTTTCATGATAAGATGTAATATTCATTGCGAAGTGTTATGTATTCCTACCCTACACTTCAAATGAATGTAAATGCGACACTACCTTGCTAGGAAATAGCGTTTGCAAATGTCTACGTATCGTAGCAATAGAGTTCTAATGCTTCTTAAAACGCGATATCGCATCTCATTTCTATGTTTCATGGTAAGATATAATATGATTTGCGAAGTGCTATGTATTCCTCGTCTACACTTCAAATGAATGTAAATGCGACACTTCCCTGCAAGGAAATAGCGTTTGCAGATGTCTACGTATCGTAGCAATAGATTTCTAATGCTTCTTACAACGCGATATCGCATCTCATTTCTATGTTTCATGGTAAGATATAATATGATTTGCGAAGTGTCATGTATTCCTCGTCTACACTTCAAATGAATGTAAATGCGACACTTCCCTGCAAGGAAATAGCGTTTGCAGATGTCTACGTATCGTAGCAATAGATTTCTAATGCTTCTTACAACGCGATATCGCATCTCATTTCTATGTTTCATGGTAAGATATAATATTCATTGCGAAGTGTTATGCATTCCTCGTCTACGATTCAAATGGATGTAAATGCTACAATTCCTTGCTAGGACATAGCGTTTGCAGATGTCTACGTATCGAAGCAATAGAGTTCAAATGCTTCTTAAATCGAGATATCGCATCTCATTTCTATGTTTCATGATAAGATGTAATATTCATTGCGAAGTGTTATGTATTCCTCGCCTACACTTCAAATGAATGTAAATGCGACACTACCTTGCTAGGAAATAGCGTTTGCAAATGTCTACGTATCGTAACAATAGAGTTCTAATGCTTCTTAAAACGCGATATCGCATCTCATTTGTACGTTTCATGACAAGGTATAGTATTCATTGCGATGTGTTATGTATACCTATTATTCACTTCGAAAGAATGTAATTGCGACACTTCCTTGCAAGGAAATAGCGTTTGCAGATGTCTACGTATCGTAGCAATAGAGTTCTAATGCTTCTTAAAACGCGATATCGCATCTCATTTGTACGTTTCATGACAAGGTATAGTACTCATTGCGATGTGTTATGTATACCTATTATTCACTTCGAAAGAATGTAATTGCGACACTTCCTTGCTAGGACATAGCGTTTGCAGATGTCTACGTATCGAAGCAATAGAGTTCAAATGCTTCTTAAATCGAGATATCGCATCTCATTTCTATGTTTCATGATAAGATGTAATATTCATTGCGAAGTGTTGTGTATTCCTCGCCTACACTTCAAATGAATGTAAATGCGACACTTCCTTGCTAGGAAATAGCGTTTGCAAATGTCTACGTATCGTAGCAATAGAGTTCTAATGCTTCTTAAAACGCGATATCGCATCTCATTTCTATGTTTCATGGTAAGATATAATATGATTTGCGAAGTGCTATGTATTCCTCGTCTACACTTCAAATGAATGTAAATGCGACACTTCCCTGCAAGGAAATAGCGTTTGCAGATGTCTACGTATCGTAGCAATAGATTTCTAATGCTTCTTACAACGCGATATCGCATCTCATTTCTATGTTTCATGGTAAGATATAATATGATTTGCGAAGTGTCATGTATTCCTCGTCTACACTTCAAATGAATGTAAATGCGACACTTCCTTGCTAGGAAATAGCGTCTGCAGATGTCTAGGTATCGTAGCAATAGAGTTCTAATGCTTCTTAAAACGCGATATCGCATCTCATTTCTATGTTTCATGGTAAGATATAATATGATTTGCGAAGTGTTATGTATTCCTCGTCTACATTTCAAATGAATGTAAATGCGACACTTCCTTGCAACGAAATAGCGTTTGCAGATGTCTACTTATCGTAGGGATGGAGTTCTTATGCTTCTTAAAACGTGATATCGCATCTCATATCTATGTTTCATGATAAGATATAATATTCATTGCGAAGTGTTATGCATTCCTCGTCTACGATTCAAATGGATGTAAATGCTACAATTCCTTGCTAGGACATAGCGTTTGCAGATGTCTACGTATCGAAGCAATAGAGTTCAAATGCTTCTTAAATCGAGATATCGCATCTCATTTCTATGTTTCATGATAAGATGTAATATTCATTGCGAAGTGTTATGTATTCCTCGCCTACACTTCAAATGAATGTAAATGCGACACTACCTTGCTAGGAAATAGCGTTTGCAAATGTCTACGTATCGTAACAATAGAGTTCTAATGCTTCTTAAAACGCGATATCGCATCTCATTTGTACGTTTCATGACAAGGTATAGTATTCATTGCGATGTGTTATGTATACCTATTATTCACTTCGAAAGAATGTAATTGCGACACTTCCTTGCAAGGAAATAGCGTTTGCAGATGTCTACGTATCGTAGCAATAGAGTTCTAATGCTTCTTAAAACGCGATATCGCATCTCATTTGTACGTTTCATGACAAGGTATAGTACTCATTGCGATGTGTTATGTATACCTATTATTCACTTCGAAAGAATGTAATTGCGACACTTCCTTGCTAGGACATAGCGTTTGCAGATGTCTACGTATCGAAGCAATAGAGTTCAAATGCTTCTTAAATCGAGATATCGCATCTCATTTCTATGTTTCATGATAAGATGTAATATTCATTGCGAAGTGTTGTGTATTCCTCGCCTACACTTCAAATGAATGTAAATGCGACACTTCCTTGCTAGGAAATAGCGTTTGCAAATGTCTACGTATCGTAGCAATAGAGTTCTAATGCTTCTTAAAACGCGATATCGCATCTCATTTCTATGTTTCATGGTAAGATATAATATGATTTGCGAAGTGCTATGTATTCCTCGTCTACACTTCAAATGAATGTAAATGCGACACTTCCCTGCAAGGAAATAGCGTTTGCAGATGTCTACGTATCGTAGCAATAGATTTCTAATGCTTCTTACAACGCGATATCGCATCTCATTTCTATGTTTCATGGTAAGATATAATATGATTTGCGAAGTGTCATGTATTCCTCGTCTACACTTCAAATGAATGTAAATGCGACACTTCCTTGCTAGGAAATAGCGTCTGCAGATGTCTAGGTATCGTAGCAATAGAGTTCTAATGCTTCTTAAAACGCGATATCGCATCTCATTTCTATGTTTCATGGTAAGATATAATATGATTTGCGAAGTGTTATGTATTCCTCGTCTACATTTCAAATGAATGTAAATGCGACACTTCCTTGCAACGAAATAGCGTTTGCAGATGTCTACTTATCGTAGGGATGGAGTTCTTATGCTTCTTAAAACGTGATATCGCATCTCATATCTATGTTTCATGATAAGATATAATATTCATTGCGAAGTGTTATGCATTCCTCGTCTACGATTCAAATGGATGTAAATGCTACAATTCCTTGCTAGGACATAGCGTTTGCAGATGTCTACGTATCGAAGCAATAGAGTTCAAATGCTTCTTAAATCGAGATATCGCATCTCATTTCTATGTTTCATGATAAGATGTAATATTCATTGCGAAGTGTTATGTATTCCTCGCCTACACTTCAAATGAATGTAAATGCGACACTTCCTTGCTAGGAAATAGCGTTTGCAAATGTCTACGTATCGTAGCAATAGAGTTCTAATGCTTCATAAAACGCGATATCGCATCTCATTTCTATGTTTCATGGTAAGATATAATATGATTTGCGAAGTGCTATGTATTCCTCGTCTACACTTCAAATGAATGTAAATGCGACACTTCCCTGCAAGGAAATAGCGTTTGCAGATGTCTACGTATCGTAGCAATAGATTTCTAATGCTTCTTACAACGCGATATCGCATCTCATTTCTATGTTTCATGGTAAGATATAATATGATTTGCGAAGTGTCATGTATTCCTCGTCTACACTTCAAATGAATGTAAATGCGACACTTCCTTGCTAGGAAATAGCGTCTGCAGATGTCTAGGTATCGTAGCAATAGAGTTCTAATGCTTCTTAAAACGCGATATCGCATCTCATTTCTATGTTTCATGGTAAGATATAATATTCATTGCGAAGTGTTATGTATTCCTCGTCTACATTTCAAATGAATGTAAATGCGACACTTCCTTGCAACGAAATAGCGTTTGCAAATGTCTACGTATCGTAGCAATAGAGTTCTAATGCTTCTTAAAACGCGATATCGCATCTCATTTGTACGTTTCATGACAAGGTATAGTATTCATTGCGATGTGTTATGTATACCTATTATTCACTTCGAAAGAATGTAATTGCGACACTTCCTTGCAAGGAAATAGCGTTTGCAGATGTCTACGTATCGTAGCAATAGAGTTCTAATGCTTCTTAAAACGCGATATCGCATCTCATTTGTACGTTTCATGACAAGGTATAGTACTCATTGCGATGTGTTATGTATACCTATTATTCACTTCGAAAGAATGTAATTGCGACACTTCCTTGCAAGGAAATAGCGTTTGCAGATGTCTAGGTATCGTAGCAATAGAGTTCTAATGCTCCTTAAAACGCGATATCGCATCTCATTTCTATGTATCGTGGTAAGATATAATATGATTTGCGAAGTGTTATGTATTCCTCGTCTGCACTTCAAATGAATGTAAATGCGACACTTCCTTGCAAGGAAATAGCGTTTGCGAATGTCTACCTATCGTAGCAATAGTGTTCTAATGCTCCTTAAAACGCGATATCGCATCTCATTTCTATGTTTCATGGTAAGAAATAATATGATTTGCAAAGTGTTATGTATTCCTCGTCTACAATTCAAATGAATGTAAATGCGACACTTCCTTGCTAGGAAATAGCGTCTGCAGATGTCTAGGTATCGTAGCAATAGAGTTCTAATGCTTCTTAAAACGCGATATCGCATCTCATTTCTATGTTTCATGGTAAGATATAATATGATTTGGGAAGTGTTATGTATTCCTCGTCTACACTTCAAAGGAATGTGAATGCGACACTTCCTCGCTAGGTAATAGCGTTTGCAGATGTCTACGTATCGTAGCAATAGATTTCTTATGCTTCTTAAAACGCGATATCGCATCTCATTTCTATGTTTCATGGTAAGATATAATATGATTTGCGACGTGTTATGTATTCCTCTTCTACACTTCAAATGAATGTAAATGCGACACTTCCTTGCAAGGAAATAGCGTTTGCAGATGTCTGCGTATCGTAGCAATGGAGTTCTTATGATTCTTAAAACACGATGTCGCATCTCATTTCTATGTTTCATGGTAAGATATAATATGATTTGCGAAGTGTTATGTATTCCTCGTCTACACTTCAAATGAATGTGAATGCGACACTTCCTCGCTAGGAAATAGCGTTTGCAGATGTCTACGTATCGTAGCAATAGAGTTCTTATGATTCTTAAGACGCGATATCGCATGTCATTCCTATGTTTCATGGTAAGATATAATATGATTTGCGAAGTGTTATGCATTCCTCGTCTACGATTCAAATGAATGTAAATGCGACACTTCCTTGCAAGGAAATAGCGTTTGCAGATGTCTAGGTATCGTAGCGATAGGGTTCTAATGGTTCTTAGAACGCGATGTCGCATCCCATTTCTATGTTTCATGGTAAGATATAATATGATTTGCGAAGTGTTATGTATTCCTCGTCTACAATTCATATGAATGTCAATGCGACTCTTCCTTGGAAGGAAAGAGCGTTTGCAGATGTCTACGTATCGTAGAAATAGAGTTCTTATGATTCTTAAAACACAATATCGCATCTCATTTCTATGTTTCATGGTAAGATATAATATGATTTGCGAAGTGTTATGTATTCCTCGTCTACACTTCAAATGAATGTAAATGCAACACTTCCTTGCAAAGAAATAGCGTTTGCAGATGTCTACGTATCGTAGCAATAGATTTCTAATGCTTCTTACAACGCGATATCGCATCTCATTTCTATGTTTCATGGTAAGATATAATATGATTTGCGAAGTGTCATGTATTCCTCGTCTACACTTCAAATGAATGTAAATGCGACACTTTCTTGCTAGGAAATAGCGTCTGCAGATGTCTAGGTATCGTAGCAATAGAGTTCTAATGCTTCTTAAAACGCGATATCGCATATCATTTCTATGTTTCATGGTAAGATATAATATGATTTGCTAAGTGTTATGTATTCCTCGTCTACAATTCAAATAAATGTAAATGCGACACTTCCTTGCTAGGAAATAGCGTCTGCAGATGTCTAGGTATCGTAGCAATAGAGTTCTAATGCTTCTTAAAACGCGATATCGCATCTCATTTCTATGTTGCATGATAGGATATAATATTCATTGTAAAGTGTTATGTATACCTCGTATTCTCTACAGAAGAATGTAAATGCGACACATCCTTGCAAGGAAATAGCGTTTGCAGAATTCTACGTATCGTAGCAATAGAGTTCTAATGCTCCTTAAAACGCGATATCGCATCTCATTTCAATGTTTCATGGTAAGATAAAATATGATTGGCGAAGTGTCATGTATTCCTCGTCTACACTTCAAATGAATGTAAATGCGACACTTCCTTGCTAGGAAATAGCGTCTGCAGATGTCTAGGTGTCGTAGCAATAGAGTTCTAATGCTTCTTAAAACGCGATATCGCATCTCATTTCTATGTTTCATGGTAAGATATAATATGATTTGCGAAGTGTTATGTATTCCTCGTCTACACTTCAAATGAATGTAAATGCGACACTTCCTTGCAAGGAAATAGCGTTTGCAGATGTCTACGTATCGTAACACTAGAGTTCTTATGATTCTTAAAACGCGATATCGCATTTCATTTCTATGTTTCATGGTAAGATATAATATGATGTGCGAAGTGTTATGTATTCCTCGTCTACACTTCAAATGAATGTAAATGCGACACTACCTTGCAAGGAAATAGCGTTTGCTGATGTCTACGTATCGTAGCAATAGATTTCTAATGCTTCTTAAAACGCGATATCGCATCTCATTTCTATTTTTCATTGTAAGATGTAATATGATTTGCGAAGTATTATGTATTCCTTGTCTACACTTCAAATGAATGTAAATGCGACACTTTCTTGCAAGGAAATAGCGTTTGCAGATGTCTACGTATCGTAGCCCTAGAGTTCTTGTGATTCTTAAAACGGGATATCGCATCTCATTTCTGTGTTTCATGGTAAGATATAATATGATTTGCGAAGTGTTATGTATTCCTCGTCTACACTTCAAATGAATGTAAATGCGACACTTCCATGCAAGGAAATAGCGTCTGCAGATGCCTAGGTATCGTAGCAATAGAGTGCTAATGCTTCTTAAAACGCGATATCGCATCTCATTTCTATGTTTCATGGTAAGATATAATATGATTTGCGAAGTGTTATGTATTCCTCGTCTGCACTTCAAATGAATGTAAATGCGACACATCCTTGCAAAGATATAGCGTTTGCAGATGTCTACGTATCGTAGCAATAGATTTCTAATGCTTCTTAAAACGCGATATCGCATCTCATTTCTATGTTTCATGGTAAGATATTTTATAATTTGCGAAGTGTTATGTATTCCTCGTCTACACTTCAAATGAATGTAAATGCGATACTTCCTTGCAAGGAAATGGCGTTTGCAGATGTCTACGTATCGTAGCAATGGAGTTCTTATGATTCTTAAAACACGATATCGCATCTCATTTCTATGTTTCATGGTAAGATATAATATGATTTGCGAAGTGTTATGTATTCCTCGTCTACACTTCAAAGGAATGTGAATGCGACACTTCCTCGCTAGGTAATAGCGTTTGCAGATGTCTACGTATCGTAGCAATAGATTTCTTATGCTTCTTAAAACGCGATATCGCATCTCATTTCTATGTTTCATGGTAAGATATAATATGATTTGCGACGTGTTATGTATTCCTCTTCTACACTTCAAATGAATGTAAATGCGACACTTCCTTGCAAGGAAATAGCGTTTGCAGATGTCTGCGTATCGTAGCAATGGAGTTCTTATGATTCTTAAAACACGATGTCGCATCTCATTTCTATGTTTCATGGTAAGATATAATATGATTTGCGAAGTGTTATGTATTCCTCGTCTACACTTCAAATGAATGTGAATGCGACACTTCCTCGCTAGGAAATAGCGTTTGCAGATGTCTACGTATCGTAGCAATAGAGTTCTTATGATTCTTAAGACGCGATATCGCATGTCATTCCTATGTTTCATGGTAAGATATAATATGATTTGCGAAGTGTTATGCATTCCTCGTCTACGATTCAAATGAATGTAAATGCGACACTTCCTTGCAAGGAAATAGCGTTTGCAGATGTCTAGGTATCGTAGCGATAGGGTTCTAATGGTTCTTAGAACGCGATATCGCATCCCATTTCTATGTTTCATGGTAAGATATAATATGATTTGCGAAGTGTTATGTATTCCTCGTCTACAATTCATATGAATGTCAATGCGACTCTTCCTTGGAAGGAAAGAGCGTTTGCAGATGTCTACGTATCGTAGAAATAGAGTTCTTATGATTCTTAAAACACAATATCGCATCTCATTTCTATGTTTCATGGTAAGATATAATATGATTTGCGAAGTGTTATGTATTCCTCGTCTACACTTCAAATGAATGTAAATGCAACACATCCTTGCAAAGATATAGCGTTTGCAGATGTCTACGTATCGTAGCAATAGATTTCTAATGCTTCTTAAAACGCGATATCGCATCTCATTTCTATGTTTCATGGTAAGATATTTTATAATTTGCGAAGTGTTATGTATTCCTCGTCTACACTTCAAATGAATGTAAATGCGATACTTCCTTGCAAGGAAATGGCGTTTGCAGATGTCTACGTATCGTAGCAATGGAGTTCTTATGATTCTTAAAACACGATATCGCATCTCATTTCTATGTTTCATGGTAAGATATAATATGATTTGCGAAGTGTTATGTATTCCTCGTCTACACTTCAAAGGAATGTGAATGCGACACTTCCTCGCTAGGTAATAGCGTTTGCAGATGTCTACGTATCGTAGCAATAGATTTCTTATGCTTCTTAAAACGCGATATCGCATCTCATTTCTATGTTTCATGGTAAGATATAATATGATTTGCGACGTGTTATGTATTCCTCTTCTACACTTCAAATGAATGTAAATGCGACACTTCCTTGAAAGGAAATAGCGTTTGCAGATGTCTAGGAATTGTAGCGATAGAGTTCTAATGCTTCTCAACACACAATATCGCACCTCATTTCTATGTTTCATGGTAAGATATAATATGATATGCGAAGTGTCATGTATTCCTCGTCTACACTTCAAATGAATGTAAATGCGACACTTCCTAGCAAGGAAATAGCGTTTGCAGATGTCTACGTATAGTAGCAATAGATTTCTAATGCTTCTTAAAAGGCGATATCGCATCTCATTTCTATGTTTCATGGTAAGATATAACATGATTTGCGAAGTGTTATGTATTCCTCGTCTACACTTCAAATGAATGTGAATGCGACACTTCCTCGCTAGGAAATAGCGTTTGCAGATGTCTACGTATCGTAGCAATAGAGTTCTTATGATTCTTAAAACGCGATATCGCATGTCATTCCTATGTTTCATGGTAAGATATAATATGATATGCGAAGTGTTATGCATTCCTCGTCTACGATTCAAATGAATGTAAATGCGACACTTCCTTGCAAAGAAATAGCGTTTGCAGATGTCTACGTATCGTAGCAATAGATTTCTAATGCTTCTTAAAACGCGATATCGCATCTCATTTCTACGTTTCATGGTAAGATATAATATGATTTGCGAAGGGTTATGTATTCCTCGTCTACACTTCATATGAATGTTAATGCGACACTTCCTTGCAAGGAAAGAGCGTTTGCAGATGTCTACGTATCGTAGCAATAGAGTTCTTATGATTCTTCAAACGCGATATCGCATCTCATTTCTATGTTTCATGGTAAGATATAATATGATTTGCGAAGTGTTATGTATTCCTCGTCTACAATTCATATGAATGTCAATGCGACTCTTCCTTGGAAGGAAAGAGCGTTTGCAGATGTCTACGTATCGTAGCAATAGAGTTCCTATGATTCTTAAAACACAATATCGCATCTCATTTCTATGTTTCATGGTAAGATATAATATGATTTGCGAAGTGTTATGTATTCCTCGTCTACACTTCAAATGAATGTAAATGCGACACTTCCTTGCAAAGAAATAGCGTTTGCAGATGTCTACGTATCGTAGCAATAGATTTCTAATGCTTCTTAAAACGCGATATCGCATCTCATTTCTATGCTTCATGGTAAGATATAATATGATTTGCGAAGGGTTATGTATTCCTCGTCTGCACTTCATATGAATGTTAATGCGACACTTCCTTGCAAGGAAAGAGCGTTTGCAGATGTCTACGTATCGTAGAAATAGAGTTCTTATGATTCTTAAAACACAATATCGCATCTCATTTCTATGTTTCATGGTAAGATATAATATGATTTGCGAAGTGTTATGTATTCCTCGTCTACACTTCAAATGAATGTAAATGCGACACTTCCTTGCAAAGAAATAGCGTTTGCAGATGTCTACGTATCGTAGCAATAGATTTCTAATGCTTCTTAAAACGCGATATCGCATCTCATTTCTATGTTCCATGGTAAGATATAATATGATTTGCGAAGGGTTATGTATTCCTCGTCTACACTTCATATGAATGTTAATGCGACACTTCCTTGCAAGGAAAGAGCGTTTGCAGATGTCTACGTATCGTAGCAATGGAGTTCTTATGATTCTTAAAACACGATATCGCATCTCATTTCTATGTTTCATGGTAAGATATAATATGATTTGCGAAGTGTTATGTATTCCTCGTCTACACTTCAAAGGAATGTGAATGCGACATTTCCTCGCTAGGTAATAGCGTTTGCAGATGTATACGTATCGTAGCAATTGATTTCTAATGCTTTTTAAAATGCGATATCGCATCTCATTTCTATGTTTCATGGTAAGATATAATATGATTTGCGAAGTGTTACCTACTGCTCGTCTACACTTCAAATGAATGTAAATGCGACACTTCCTTGAAAGGATATAGCGTCTGCAGATGTCTAGGTATCGTAGCGATTGAGTTCTAATGCTTCTCAACACACAATATCGCATCTCATTTCTATGTTTCATGGTAAGATATAATATGATTTGCGAAGTGTCATGTATTTCCTAGCAAGGAAATAACGTTTGCAGATGTCTACGTATAGTAGCAATAGATTTCTAATGATTCTTAAAACGCGATATCGCATCTCATTTCTATGTTTCATGGTAAGATATAATATGATTTGCGAAGTGTTATGTATTCCTCGTCTACACTTCAAATGAATGTAAATGCGACACTTCCTTGAAAGGAAATAGCGTTTGCAGATGTCTGCGTATCGTAGCAATGGAGTTCTTATGATTCTTAAAACACGATGTCGCATCTCATTTCTATGTTTCATGGTAAGATATAATATGATTTGCGAAGTGTTATGTATTCCTCGTCTACACTTCAAATGAATGTGAATGCGACACTTCCTCGCTAGGAAATAGCGTTTGCAGATGTCTACGTATCGTAGCAATAGAGTTCTTATGATTCTTAAGACGCGATATCGCATGTCATTCCTATGTTTCATGGTAAGATATAATATGATTTGCGAAGTGTTATGCATTCCTCGTCTACGATTCAAATGAATGTAAATGCGACACTTCCTTGCAAGGAAATAGCGTTTGCAGATGTCTAGGTATCGTAGCGATAGGGTTCTAATGGTTCTTAGAACGCGATATCGCATCCCATTTCTATGTATCATGGTAAGATATAATATGATTTGCGAAGTGTTATGTATTCCTCGTCTACACTTCAAATGAATGTAAATGCGACACTTCCTTGCAAGGAAATAGCGTTTGCAGATTTCTACGTATCGTAGCAATAGAGTTCTTATGATTCTTCAAACGCGATATCGCATCTCATTTCTATGTTTCATGGTAAGATATAATATGATTTGCGAAGTGTTATGTATTCCTCGTCTACAATTCATATGAATGTCAATGCGACTCTTCCTTGGAAGGAAAGAGCGTTTGCAGATGTCTACGTATCGTAGCTATAGAGTTCTTATGATTCTTAAAACACAATATCGCATCTCATTTCTATGTTTCATGGTAAGATATTATATGATTTGCGAAGTGTTATGTATTCCTCGTCTACACTTCAAATGAATGTAAATGCGACACTTCCTTGCAAAGAAATAGCGTTTGCAGATGTCTACGTATCGTAGCAATAGATTTCTAATGCTTCTTAAAATGCGATATCGCATCTCATTTCTATGTTTCATGGTAAGATATAATATGATTTGCGAAGGGTTATGTATTCCTCGTCTGCACTTCATATGAATGTTAATGCGACACTTCCTTGCAAGGAAAGAGCGTTTGCAGATGTCTACGTATCGTAGAAATAGAGTTCTTATGATTCTTAAAACACAATATCGCATCTCATTTCTATGTTTCATGGTAAGATATAATATGATTTGCGAAGTGTTATGTATTCCTCGTCTACACTTCAAATGAATGTAAATGCAACACTTCCTTGCAAAGAAATAGCGTTTGCAGATGTCTACGTATCGTAGCAATAGATTTCTAATGCTTCTTAAAAGGCGATATCGCATCTCATTTCTATGTTTCATGGTAAGATATAACATGATTTGCGAAGTGTTATGTATTCCTCGTCTACACTTCAAATGAATGTGAATGCGACACTTCCTCGCTAGGAAATAGCGTTTGCAGATGTCTACGTATCGTAGCAATAGAGTTCTTATGATTCTTAAAACGCGATATCGCATGTCATTCCTATGTTTCATGGTAAGATATAATATGATATGCGAAGTGTTATGCATTCCTCGTCTACGATTCAAATGAATGTAAATGCGACACTTCCTTGCAAAGAAATAGCGTTTGCAGATGTCTACGTATCGTAGCAATAGATTTCTAATGCTTCTTAAAACGCGATATCGCATCTCATTTCTATGTTTCATGGTAAGATATAATATGATTTGCGAAGGGTTATGTATTCCTCGTCTACACTTCATATGAATGTTAATGCGACACTTCCTTGCAAGGAAAGATCGTTTGCAGATGTCTACGTATCGTAGCAATAGAGTTCTTATGATTCTTCAAACGCGATATCGCATCTCATTTCTATGTTTCATGGTAAGATATAATATGATTTGCGAAGTGTTATGTATTCCTCGTCTACAATCCATATGAATGTCAATGCGACTCTTCCTTGGAAGGAAAAAGCGTTTGCAGATGTCTACGTATCGTAGCAATAGAGTTCTTATGATTCTTAAAACACAATATCGCATCTCATTTCTATGTTTCATGGTAAGATATAACATGATTTGCGAAGTGTTATGTATTCCTCGTCTACACTTCAAATGAATGTGAATGCGACACTTCCTCGCTAGGAAATAGCGTTTGCAGATGTCTACGTATCGTAGCAATAGAGTTCTTATGATTCTTAAAACGCGATATCGCATGTCATTCCTATGTTTCATGGTAAGATATAATATGATATGCGAAGTGTTATGCATTCCTCGTCTACGATTCAAATGAATGTAAATGCGACACTTCCTTGCAAAGAAATAGCGTTTGCAGATGTCTACGTATCGTAGCAATAGATTTCTAATGCTTCTTAAAACGCGATATCGCATCTCATTTCTATGTTTCATGGTAAGATATAATATGATTTGCGAAGGGTTATGTATTCCTCGTCTACACTTCATATGAATGTTAATGCGACACTTCCTTGCAAGGAAAGATCGTTTGCAGATGTCTACGTATCGTAGCAATAGAGTTCTTATGATTCTTCAAACGCGATATCGCATCTCATTTCTATGTTTCATGGTAAGATATAATATGATTTGCGAAGTGTTATGTATTCCTCGTCTACAATCCATATGAATGTCAATGCGACTCTTCCTTGGAAGGAAAAAGCGTTTGCAGATGTCTACGTATCGTAGCAATAGAGTTCTTATGATTCTTAAAACACAATATCGCATCTCATTTCTATGTTTCATGGTAAGATATAATATGATTTGCGAAGTGTTATGTATTCCTCGTCTACACTTCAAATGAATGTAAATGCGACACTTCCTTGCAAAGAAATAGCGTTTGCAGATGTCTACGTATCGTAGCAATAGATTTCTAATGCTTCTTAAAATGCGATATCGCATCTCATTTCTATGTTTCATGGTAAGATATAATATGATTTGCGAAGGGTTATGTATTCCTCGTCTGCACTTCATATGAATGTTATTGCGACACTTCCTTGCAAGGAAATGGCGTTTGCAGATGTCTACGTATCGTAGCAATGGAGTTCTTATGATTCTTAAAACACGATATCGCATCTCATTTCTATGTTTCATGGTAAGATATAATATGATTTGCGAAGTGTTATGTATTCCTCGTCTACACTTCAAAGGAATGTGAATGCGACACTTCCTCGCTAGGTAATAGCGTTTGCAGATGTATACGTATCGTAGCAATTGATTTCTAATGCTTTTTAAAATGCGATATCGCAACTCATTTCTATGTTTCATGGTAAGATATAATATGATTTGCGAAGTGTTACCTACTGCTCGTCTACACTTCGAATGAATGTAAATGCGACACTTCCTTGAAAGGAAATAGCGTCTGCAGATGTCTAGGTATCGTAGCGATTGAGTTCTAATGCTTCTCAACACACAATATCGCATCTCATTTCTATGTTTCATGGTAAGATATAATATGATTTGCGAAGTGTCATGTATTTCCTAGCAAGGAAATAGCGTTTGCAGATGTCTACGTATAGTAGCAATAGATTTCTAATGATTCATAAAACGCGATATCGCATCTCATTTCTATGTTTCATGGTAAGATATAATATGATTTGAGAAGTGTTATGTATTCCTCGTCTACACTTCAAATGAATGTAAATGCGACACTTCCTAGCAAGGAAATAGCGTTTGCAGATGTCTACGTATAGTAGCAATAAATTTCTAATGATTCTTAAAACGCGATATCGCATCTCATTTCTATGTTTCATGGTAAGATATAATATGATTTGCGAAGTGTTATGTATTCCTCGTCTACACTTCAAATGAATGTAAATGCGACACTTCCTTGCAAGGAAAGAGCGTTTGCAGATGTCTACGTATTGTAGCAATAGAGTTCTTATGATTCTTAAAAAGCGATATCGCATCTCATTCGTATGTTTCGTGGTAAGATATAATATGATTTGCGAAGTGTTACCTACTCCTCGTCTACACTTCAAATGAATGTAAATGCGACACTTCCTTGAAAGGAAATAGCGTCTGCAGATGTCTAGGGATTGTAGCGATAGAGTTCTAATGCTTCTCAACACACAATATCGCATCTCATTTCTATGTTTCATGGTAAGATATAATATGATATGCGAAGTGTCATGTATTCCTCGTCTACACTTCAAATGAATGTAAATGCGACACTTCCTAGCAAGGAAATAGCGTTTGCAGATGTCTACGTATAGTAGCAATAGATTTCTAATGCTTCTTAAAAGGCGATATCGCATCTCATTTCTATGTATCATGGTAAGATATAATATGATTTGCGAAGTGTTATGTATTCCTCGTCTACACTTCAAATGAATGTAAATGCGACACTTCCTTGCAAGGAAATAGCGTTTGCAGATTTCTGCGTATCGTAGCAATAGAGTTCTTATGATACTTCAAACGCGATATCGCATCTCATTTCTATGTTTCATGGTAAGATATAATATGATTTGCGAAGTGTTATGTATTCCTCGTCTACAATTCATATGAATGTTAATGCGACACTTCCTTGCAAGGAAAGAGCGTTTGCAGATGTCTACGTATCGTAGCAATAGAGTTCTTATGATTCTTAAAACACAATATCGCATCTCATTTCTATGTTTCATGGTAAGATATAATATGATTTGCGAAGTGTTATGTATTCCTCGTCTACACTTCAAATGAATGTAAATGCGACACTTCCTTGCAAAGAAATAGCGTTTGCAGATGTCTACGTATCGTAGCAATAGATTTCTAATGCTTCTTAAAACGCGATATCGCATCTCATTTCTACGTTTCATGGTAAGATATAATATGATTTGCGAAGGGTTATGTATTCCTCGTCTACACTTCATATGAATGTTAATGCGACACTTCCTTGCAAGGAAAGAGCGTTTGCAGATGTCTACGTATCGTAGCAATAGAGTTCTTATGATTCTTCAAACGCGATATCGCATCTCATTTCTATGTTTCATGGTAAGATATAATATGATTTGCGAAGTGTTATGTATTCCTCGTCTACAATTCATATGAATGTCAATGCGACTCTTCCTTGGAAGGAAAGAGCGTTTGCAGATGTCTACGTATCGTAGCAATAGAGTTCCTATGATTCTTAAAACACAATATCGCATCTCATTTCTATGTTTCATGGTAAGATATAATATGATTTGCGAAGTGTTATGTATTCCTCGTCTACACTTCAAATGAATGTAAATGCGACACTTCCTTGCAAAGAAATAGCGTTTGCAGATGTCTACGTATCGTAGCAATAGATTTCTAATGCTTCTTAAAACGCGATATCGCATCTCATTTCTATGCTTCATGGTAAGATATAATATGATTTGCGAAGGGTTATGTATTCCTCGTCTGCACTTCATATGAATGTTAATGCGACACTTCCTTGCAAGGAAAGAGCGTTTGCAGATGTCTACGTATCGTAGAAATAGAGTTCTTATGATTCTTAAAACACAATATCGCATCTCATTTCTATGTTTCATGGTAAGATATAATATGATTTGCGAAGTGTTATGTATTCCTCGTCTACACTTCAAATGAATGTAAATGCGACACTTCCTTGCAAAGAAATAGCGTTTGCAGATGTCTACGTATCGTAGCAATAGATTTCTAATGCTTCTTAAAACGCGATATCGCATCTCATTTCTATGTTCCATGGTAAGATATAATATGATTTGCGAAGGGTTATGTATTCCTCGTCTACACTTCATATGAATGTTAATGCGACACTTCCTTGCAAGGAAAGAGCGTTTGCAGATGTCTACGTATCGTAGCAATGGAGTTCTTATGATTCTTAAAACACGATATCGCATCTCATTTCTATGTTTCATGGTAAGATATAATATGATTTGCGAAGTGTTATGTATTCCTCGTCTACACTTCAAAGGAATGTGAATGCGACATTTCCTCGCTAGGTAATAGCGTTTGCAGATGTATACGTATCGTAGCAATTGATTTCTAATGCTTTTTAAAATGCGATATCGCATCTCATTTCTATGTTTCATGGTAAGATATAATATGATTTGCGAAGTGTTACCTACTGCTCGTCTACACTTCAAATGAATGTAAATGCGACACTTCCTTGAAAGGATATAGCGTCTGCAGATGTCTAGGTATCGTAGCGATTGAGTTCTAATGCTTCTCAACACACAATATCGCATCTCATTTCTATGTTTCATGGTAAGATATAATATGATTTGCGAAGTGTCATGTATTTCCTAGCAAGGAAATAACGTTTGCAGATGTCTACGTATAGTAGCAATAGATTTCTAATGATTCTTAAAACGCGATATCGCATCTCATTTCTATGTTTCATGGTAAGATATAATATGATTTGCGAAGTGTTATGTATTCCTCGTCTACACTTCAAATGAATGTAAATGCGACACTTCCTTGAAAGGAAATAGCGTTTGCAGATGTCTGCGTATCGTAGCAATGGAGTTCTTATGATTCTTAAAACACGATGTCGCATCTCATTTCTATGTTTCATGGTAAGATATAATATGATTTGCGAAGTGTTATGTATTCCTCGTCTACACTTCAAATGAATGTGAATGCGACACTTCCTCGCTAGGAAATAGCGTTTGCAGATGTCTACGTATCGTAGCAATAGAGTTCTTATGATTCTTAAGACGCGATATCGCATGTCATTCCTATGTTTCATGGTAAGATATAATATGATTTGCGAAGTGTTATGCATTCCTCGTCTACGATTCAAATGAATGTAAATGCGACACTTCCTTGCAAGGAAATAGCGTTTGCAGATGTCTAGGTATCGTAGCGATAGGGTTCTAATGGTTCTTAGAACGCGATATCGCATCCCATTTCTATGTATCATGGTAAGATATAATATGATTTGCGAAGTGTTATGTATTCCTCGTCTACACTTCAAATGAATGTAAATGCGACACTTCCTTGCAAGGAAATAGCGTTTGCAGATTTCTACGTATCGTAGCAATAGAGTTCTTATGATTCTTCAAACGCGATATCGCATCTCATTTCTATGTTTCATGGTAAGATATAATATGATTTGCGAAGTGTTATGTATTCCTCGTCTACAATTCATATGAATGTCAATGCGACTCTTCCTTGGAAGGAAAGAGCGTTTGCAGATGTCTACGTATCGTAGCTATAGAGTTCTTATGATTCTTAAAACACAATATCGCATCTCATTTCTATGTTTCATGGTAAGATATTATATGATTTGCGAAGTGTTATGTATTCCTCGTCTACACTTCAAATGAATGTAAATGCGACACTTCCTTGCAAAGAAATAGCGTTTGCAGATGTCTACGTATCGTAGCAATAGATTTCTAATGCTTCTTAAAATGCGATATCGCATCTCATTTCTATGTTTCATGGTAAGATATAATATGATTTGCGAAGGGTTATGTATTCCTCGTCTGCACTTCATATGAATGTTAATGCGACACTTCCTTGCAAGGAAAGAGCGTTTGCAGATGTCTACGTATCGTAGAAATAGAGTTCTTATGATTCTTAAAACACAATATCGCATCTCATTTCTATGTTTCATGGTAAGATATAATATGATTTGCGAAGTGTTATGTATTCCTCGTCTACACTTCAAATGAATGTAAATGCAACACTTCCTTGCAAAGAAATAGCGTTTGCAGATGTCTACGTATCGTAGCAATAGATTTCTAATGCTTCTTAAAAGGCGATATCGCATCTCATTTCTATGTTTCATGGTAAGATATAACATGATTTGCGAAGTGTTATGTATTCCTCGTCTACACTTCAAATGAATGTGAATGCGACACTTCCTCGCTAGGAAATAGCGTTTGCAGATGTCTACGTATCGTAGCAATAGAGTTCTTATGATTCTTAAAACGCGATATCGCATGTCATTCCTATGTTTCATGGTAAGATATAATATGATATGCGAAGTGTTATGCATTCCTCGTCTACGATTCAAATGAATGTAAATGCGACACTTCCTTGCAAAGAAATAGCGTTTGCAGATGTCTACGTATCGTAGCAATAGATTTCTAATGCTTCTTAAAACGCGATATCGCATCTCATTTCTATGTTTCATGGTAAGATATAATATGATTTGCGAAGGGTTATGTATTCCTCGTCTACACTTCATATGAATGTTAATGCGACACTTCCTTGCAAGGAAAGATCGTTTGCAGATGTCTACGTATCGTAGCAATAGAGTTCTTATGATTCTTCAAACGCGATATCGCATCTCATTTCTATGTTTCATGGTAAGATATAATATGATTTGCGAAGTGTTATGTATTCCTCGTCTACAATCCATATGAATGTCAATGCGACTCTTCCTTGGAAGGAAAAAGCGTTTGCAGATGTCTACGTATCGTAGCAATAGAGTTCTTATGATTCTTAAAACACAATATCGCATCTCATTTCTATGTTTCATGGTAAGATATAATATGATTTGCGAAGTGTTATGTATTCCTCGTCTACACTTCAAATGAATGTAAATGCGACACTTCCTTGCAAAGAAATAGCGTTTGCAGATGTCTACGTATCGTAGCAATAGATTTCTAATGCTTCTTAAAATGCGATATCGCATCTCATTTCTATGTTTCATGGTAAGATATAATATGATTTGCGAAGGGTTATGTATTCCTCGTCTGCACTTCATATGAATGTTATTGCGACACTTCCTTGCAAGGAAATGGCGTTTGCAGATGTCTACGTATCGTAGCAATGGAGTTCTTATGATTCTTAAAACACGATATCGCATCTCATTTCTATGTTTCATGGTAAGATATAATATGATTTGCGAAGTGTTATGTATTCCTCGTCTACACTTCAAAGGAATGTGAATGCGACACTTCCTCGCTAGGTAATAGCGTTTGCAGATGTATACGTATCGTAGCAATTGATTTCTAATGCTTTTTAAAATGCGATATCGCAACTCATTTCTATGTTTCATGGTAAGATATAATATGATTTGCGAAGTGTTACCTACTGCTCGTCTACACTTCGAATGAATGTAAATGCGACACTTCCTTGAAAGGAAATAGCGTCTGCAGATGTCTAGGTATCGTAGCGATTGAGTTCTAATGCTTCTCAACACACAATATCGCATCTCATTTCTATGTTTCATGGTAAGATATAATATGATTTGCGAAGTGTCATGTATTTCCTAGCAAGGAAATAGCGTTTGCAGATGTCTACGTATAGTAGCAATAGATTTCTAATGATTCATAAAACGCGATATCGCATCTCATTTCTATGTTTCATGGTAAGATATAATATGATTTGAGAAGTGTTATGTATTCCTCGTCTACACTTCAAATGAATGTAAATGCGACACTTCCTAGCAAGGAAATAGCGTTTGCAGATGTCTACGTATAGTAGCAATAAATTTCTAATGATTCTTAAAACGCGATATCGCATCTCATTTCTATGTTTCATGGTAAGATATAATATGATTTGCGAAGTGTTATGTATTCCTCGTCTACACTTCAAATGAATGTAAATGCGACACTTCCTTGCAAGGAAAGAGCGTTTGCAGATGTCTACGTATTGTAGCAATAGAGTTCTTATGATTCTTAAAAAGCGATATCGCATCTCATTCGTATGTTTCGTGGTAAGATATAATATGATTTGCGAAGTGTTACCTACTCCTCGTCTACACTTCAAATGAATGTAAATGCGACACTTCCTTGAAAGGAAATAGCGTCTGCAGATGTCTAGGGATTGTAGCGATAGAGTTCTAATGCTTCTCAACACACAATATCGCATCTCATTTCTATGTTTCATGGTAAGATATAATATGATATGCGAAGTGTCATGTATTCCTCGTCTACACTTCAAATGAATGTAAATGCGACACTTCCTAGCAAGGAAATAGCGTTTGCAGATGTCTACGTATAGTAGCAATAGATTTCTAATGCTTCTTAAAAGGCGATATCGCATCTCATTTCTATGTATCATGGTAAGATATAATATGATTTGCGAAGTGTTATGTATTCCTCGTCTACACTTCAAATGAATGTAAATGCGACACTTCCTTGCAAGGAAATAGCGTTTGCAGATTTCTGCGTATCGTAGCAATAGAGTTCTTATGATACTTCAAACGCGATATCGCATCTCATTTCTATGTTTCATGGTAAGATATAATATGATTTGCGAAGTGTTATGTATTCCTCGTCTACAATTCATATGAATGTTAATGCGACACTTCCTTGCAAGGAAAGAGCGTTTGCAGATGTCTACGTATCGTAGCAATAGAGTTCTTATGATTCTTAAAACACAATATCGCATCTCATTTCTATGTTTCATGGTAAGATATAATATGATTTGCGAAGTGTTATGTATTCCTCGTCTACACTTCAAATGAATGTAAATGCGACACTTCCTTGCAAAGAAATAGCGTTTGCAGATGTCTACGTATCGTAGCAATAGATTTCTAATGCTTCTTAAAACGCGATATCGCATCTCATTTCTATGTTTCATGGTAAGATATAATATGATTTGCGAAGGGTTATGTATTCCTCGTCCACACTTCATATGAATGTTAATGCGACACTTCCTTGCAAGGAAAGAGCGTTTGCAGATGTCTACGTATCGTAGCAATGGAGTTCTTATGATTCTTAAAACACGATATCGCATCTCATTTCTATGTTTGATGATAAGATATAATATTCATTGCGAAGTGTCTTGCATATCACGCATACACTTCAAACGAATTAAAAGGCGACACTTCCTTGCTAGGAAATAGCGATGGCAGATGTCTACGTATCGAAGCAACAGAGTTCTAATGCTTCTTAAATCGCCACATCGCACCTCATTTCTATGTTTCATGATAAGATATAGTATTCATTGTGGATTGTTATGTATACCACGTATCCACATCAAAAGAATGTAAATACGACACTTCCTTGCTAGGAAATAGCGTTTGCAGATGTCTACGTATCGAAGTAATAGAGTTCTAATGCTTCTTAAATCGTCATATCGCATCTCATTTCTATGTTTCATGATAAGATATAGTTTTCATTGTGCTGTGTTATGTAGTCACCGTATTCACAAAAAAAGAATGTAAATACGACACTTTTTCGCTAGGAACCAGCGTCTGCAGATATCTACGTATCGTAGCAATAGAGTTCTAATGCTTCTTAAAACGCGATATCGCATCTCATTTCTATGTTTCATGATAACATATAATATTCATTGCGAAGTTTCTTGTATACCTCTCATACACTTCATATGATTGTAAATGCGACACTCCCTTGCTAGGAAATAGCGTTTGCAGTTATATACGTATCGTAGCAATAGAGTTCTAATGCTTCTTAAGTCGCGATATCGCATCTCATTTCTATGTTTCATGATAAGATATAATATTTATTGTGAATTGTCATGCATACCTCGTAATCGCTTCAAAAGAATGTAATGCTACACTTCCTTGCTAGGAAATAGCGTTGGTAGATGTCTACGTATCGAAGCAATAGAGTTCTATTGCTGCTTAAATCGCAATATCCCATCTCATTTCTATGTTTCGTGATAAGATATAATATTCATTGTGGAGTGTTATGTATACCTCGGCTACACTTCCTAAGAATGTAAATGTGACACTTCCTTGCTAGGAAATAGCGACTGCAGACGTCTACGTATCGTATCAATAGAGTTCTAATGCTTCTTAAATCGCGATATGCTTCTCATTTCTATGTTTCATGATGAGATATAATATTCATTGTGGAGTGTCATGTCAACCTCGTATTCACTTCAAAAGAATGTAAATGCGGCACTTCCTTGCTAGGAAGTAGCGATTATAGTTGTCTCCGCATCGAAGCAATATTGTTCTAATGCTTCCCAAATCGCGATATCGCATCTCATTTCTATGTTTCATGACAACATACACTATTCATTGCGATGTTTTATGTATTCCACGCCTACACTTCAAATGTATGTAAATGCGGCACTTCATTTCTAGGAAATAGCGTTTCCAGATGTCTACGTATCGAAGCAATGGAGTTCTAATGCTTCTGAAAACCGGATGTCGCATCACATTTATATGTTTCATGATATGATATAATATTCATTGCGAAGTGTCATGTATACCTCGTATTCACTTCAGAAGAATGTAAATGCGACACTTCCATGCTAGGAAATAACGTGTGCAGATGTCTAAGTATTGTAGCAATAGAGTTCTAATGCCTCTTAAGACGCGATATCGCATCTCACTGCTATGTTTCATTATAAGATATAATAATCATTGCGAAGTGTCATGTATAGCTCGCATAAACTTCAAATGAATGTAAATGCGACACTTCCTTAATTGGATATAACGTTTGCAGATGTCTACGTATCGAAGCAGTAGAGTTCTAGTGCTTCTTAAAACGCGATATCGCATCTCATTTCTGAGTTTCTTGATAAGTTGTAATATTCGTTGCGATGTGTCATGTATACCTCGCATTCACTTCAAAGGAACGTAAATGCGACGCTTCCTTGCTAGGAAGTAGCGTTTGTAGATGTCTACGTATCGAAGCCAGAGTGTTCTAATGCTTCTTAAATCGCGATGTCGCATCTCATTTCTATGTTTCATGATAAGATATAATATTCATTGCAAAGTGTCGTGTATACCTCGCATTCACTTCAAAGGAACGTAAATGCGACGCTTCCTTGCTAGGAAGTAGCGTTTGTAGATGTCTACGTATCGAAGCCAGAGTGTTCTAATGCTTCTTAAATCGCGATGTCGCATCTCATTTCTATGTTTCATGATAAGATATAATATTCATTGCAAAGTGCCGTGTATACCTCGTATTCACTTTAAATGAATGTAAATGCGACACTTAATTGCTAGGAAGTAGCGTTTGCAGATGTCTACGAATCGTAGCAATAGTGTTCTAATGCTTCTTAAAACGAGACGCCGCATCTCATTTCTATGTTTCATGATAAGATATAATATTCATTGCGAAGTGTCATGAATACCTCGGATACACTTAAAATGAATGTAAATGCGACACTTCCTTGCTAGGAAATAGCGTTTGCAGATGTCTACGTATCGTAGCAATAGAGTTCTAATGCTACTCAAAACGCGATATGGCATCTCAATTATATGTTTCATGATAAGATATAATATTCATTGCGATGTGCCATGTATACCTCGCACACACTTCAAATGGATTGTAAATGCTACACTTCCTTGCTAGGTAATAGCGTCTGCAGATGTCTACGTATCGTAGCAATAGAGTTGTAATGCTTCTTAAATCGCGATATCGCACCTTATTTCTATGTTTCATGATAAGATATAATATTCATTGTGCAGTGTTATGTATACCTCGTATTCACTTCAAAGAAAGTAAATCCGACACTTCCTTGCTAGGATATACCAATGCCAGATGTCTGCGTATGGAAGCAACAGAGTTCTAATGCTTCTTAAAACGAGATATCGCATCTCAATTCTATGTTTTATGATATGATATAATATTCATTGCGAAGTGTCATGTATACCACGTATTCACTTCTAAAGGATGTAAATGCGACACTTCCTTACTAGGAAATAGCGTTTGCAGATGTTTGTGTATCGAAGCAATAGAGTTTGAATCCTTCTTAAAACGCAATATCGCATCTCATTTCTATGTTTCGTGATAAGATATAATATTCATTGTGTATAAATGCTACACTTCCTTGCTAGGAAGCAGTGTTTGCAGATGTCTACGTATCGTAGTAATAGGGTTCTTCTGCTTCTTAAATCGCGATATCGCATCTCATTTCTATGTTTCATGATAACATATAATATACGTAGCGAAGTGTTATGTATACCTCGCATACACATCAAATGTATGTAAATGCCACACTTCCTGGCTAGGAAGTAGCGTTTGCAGATGTCTACGTATCGTAGCAATAGTGCTCTGATGCTTCTTAAAATGAGATATCGCATCTCATTGCCATGTGTCATGATAAGATATAATATTCATTGTGGAGTGTTATGCATACCTCGTATTCATTTCAAAAGAATGTAAATGCCACACTTCCTTGCTAGGAAATAGCGTTTGCAGATGTCTACGTATCGTACCTACAGAGTCCTAAAGCTACTTAAAACGCGATATCGCAACTCACTACTATGTTTCATGATATGATACAATATTCATTGCGAAGTGTCATGTATAACTATTATTCACTTCAAATGAATGTAAATGCGACAATTCCTTGCAAGGAAGGAGCGTTTGCAGATGTCTACGTTTCGAAGCAATAGAGTACTAATGCTTCTTAAAACAGGATATCGCATCTCATTTCCATGTTTCATGATAAAATATAATATTCACTGCGGAGTATCATGCATACCTCGTATCCACTTCAAAGGAATGTTAATGCGACCCTTTCTTGCTAGGAAAAAGCGTCTGCAGATGTCTCCGTATTGAGGCAATAGAGTTCTAATTCTTCTTAAATTGCGCTATCGTATCTCATTTCTATGTTTCTTGATAAGATATAATATTCATTGTTGAGTGTTATGTATACCTCGTATTCACTACAAAAGAAAGTAAATGCGACACTTCCTTGCTGTGAAATGGCGTTTCCAGATTTCTACGTATCGAAGCAATAGATTTCTATTGCTTCTTAAATCGCGATATCGCATCTCATTTCTATGTATCACGATAGGCTATAATATTCATTGCGAATTGTCTTGTATACCTCGCATACACGTCAAATGAATGTAAATGCGACACTTCCTTGCTAGGAAATAGCGTTGGCCGATGCCTACGTATCGAAGCAATAGAGTTCTAATGCTTCTTAAATCGCGATATGACATCTCATTTCTATGCTTCATGATAAGGTATAATATTCATTGTGTAGTGCTATATATACCTCGTATTCACATCAAAAGAATGTAAATGCGACTCTTCCTTGCTAGGAAATAGCCTTGGCCGATGTCTACGTATCGACGCAATAGAGTTCTAATGCTTCTTAAATCGCATCTCATTTCTATGTTTCATCATAATATATAATATTCATTACGAAGTATCACTTATACCTCGCATACACTTCAAATAAATGTAAATGCGACACTTCCTTCCTAGGAAATAGCGATTGTAGATGTCTACGTCTCGAAGCAATAGAGTTCTAATGCTTCTTAAAACGGGATACCGGATCTCATTTTTATGTTTCATGATAAGATATAACATTAATTGCGAAGTGTCATGTATACCTCGTATTCTCTTAAAAAGACTGTAAATGCAACACGTCCTTGCGAGGAAATAGCGTTTGAAGATGTCTCCGTATCGAAGCAATAGAGTTCTAATGCTTCTTAAATCGCATCTCATTTCTATGTTTCATGATGAGATAAAATATTCATTGCGGAGTGTTGTGTATATCTCGTATTCACTTCAAAGAATGTAAATGCGACACTTCCTAGCTAGGAAATAGCGTTTCCAGATGTCTACGTGTCGTAGCAATAGTGTTCTACTGCTTCTTAAAACGCGATATCGCATCTCATTTCTATGTTTCATGATAAGATATAATATTCATTGCGAAGTGTCATGAACACTTCGTATTTACTTCAAATGAATGTAAATGCGACACTTCTTTGCTAGGAAATAGCGTTTGCAGATGTCTACGTATCGTAGCAAACGTGTTCTAATGCTTCTTATTACGAGAAATCGCTCCTCACTCCTATGTTTCATTATAAGATATAATATTCATTGCGAGGTGTCATGTATACCTCGCATACACTTCAAATGAATGTAAATGTGACACTTCCTTTCTAGGAAATAGCGTTTGCGGATGACTACGTATCGCAGCAATAGATTTCTGATGCTTCTTAAATCGCGATATCGCATCTCATTCCTATGTTTCGTGATAAGATATAATATTCCTTGCTAGGAAATAGCGTTTGCAGATGCCTACGTGTCGTAGCAATAGAGTTCTAATGCTTCTCAAAACGCGATATCGCATCTCATTTCTATGTCTCATGATAAGATATAATATACATTGCCAAGTGTTATGTATTCCTCGTCTACACTTCAAATGAATGTAAATGCGACACTTCCATTCTAGGAAGTAGCGTTTGTAGATGTCTACGTATCGAAGCAATAGATTTCTAATGCTTCTTCAAACAAGATATCGCATCACATTTCTATGATTCATGATAAGATATAGTATTCATTGTGCACTGTTATGAATACCTCGTATTCGCTTCAAGGGAATGTAAATGCGTCATGATAAGATATAATATTCATTGCGATATGGCATGTACACCTCTCATATACTTCAAATGAATGTAAAGCCGACACCTCCTTGCTAGGTAATAGCGTTTGCAGGTGTCTACGTATCGAGGCAATAGAGTTCTAATGCTTCCCAAAACGCGACATCGCTTCTCATTTCTATGTCTCATGATAAGATATAATATACATTGCCAAGTGTTATGTATTCCTCGTCTACACTTCAAATGAATGTAAATGCGACACTTCCATTCTAGGAAGTAGCGTTTGTAGATGTCTACGTATCGAAGCAATAGATTTCTAATGCTTCTTCAAACAAGATATCGCATCACATTTCTATGATTCATGATAAGATATAGTATTCATTGTGCACTGTTATGAATACCTCGTATTCGCTTCAAGGGAATGTAGATGCGTCACTTCCTTGCTAGGAAATAGCGTTTCCAGATGTCTACGTATCGTTCAAGCGTATTATAATGCTTCTTCAAACGAGATATCGCATATCATTTCTATGTTTCATGATAAGATATAATATTGGTTGCAACGTGTTATGTATTCCTCGTCTACACTTCAAAGGAATGTAAATACGACACTTCCTTGCTAGGAAATAGCGTTTGCAGATGTCTAAGTATCGTAGGAGTAGAGTTCTAATGCTTCGTAAAAAGCGATTTCTATGTCTCATTTCTATGTTTCATGATAGGACATAATATTCATTGCGAAGTGTCACTTATACCTCGCTTACACATCAAATGAATGCAAATGCCACACTTAGTTGCTAGGAAATAGCGTTTCCAGATTTCTACGTATCGAAGCAGTAAAGTTCTAATGCCTCTTAAAACGGGATATCGCTTCTCATTTCCATGTTTCATGATAAGGTATAATATTCATAGCGAAGTGTCAGGTATACCTCGTATTCACTTCAGAAGAATGTAAATGCGACACTTCCTTGCTAGTAAATAGTGTTTGCAGCTGTCTACGTATCGTTGCAATAGTGTTCTAAAGCTTCCTAAAACGCGATATCGCATCTCATTTGTATGTTTCATGATGAGATATAATATTCATTGCGAAGTGTCATTTATACCTCGCATACACTTCAATTCAATGTAATTGCGACACTTCCTTGCTAGGAAATAGAGTTTCCAGATGTCTACGTATCGTAGCAAGCGTGTTATAATGCTTCTTAAAACGAGATATCGCATCTCATTTCTATATTTCATGATAAGATATAATATTCATTGCAAAGTGTTATGTATACCTCGCACACACTTCAAATGAATGTAAATGCAACACTTCCTTGCTAGGATATAGCGATGGCAGATGTCTAGGTATGGAAGCAACAGAGTTCTAATACTTCTTAAAACGGGATATCGCATCTCATTTCTATGTTTCATGATATGATATAATATTCATTGCGAAGTGTCATGTATTCTTCGCGTACACATCAAATGAATGTAAATGCGACACTTCCTTCCTATTAAATAGCGTTTGCAGATGCCTACATCTCGTAGCTGTAGAGTTCTAATGCTTCTTAAATCGCATATCGCATCTCATTTCTATGTTTCATGATAAGATATAATATTCATTTCGAAGTGTCATGTATACCTCGTATTCACTTCAAAGGAATGTTAATGCGACACTTCCTTGCTTGGAAGTTTCGTTTGCAGATGTCTACGTATCGAAGAAATAGGGTTCTAATGTTTCTTAAATCGGGATATCGCATCTCATTTCTATGGTTCATGATAAGATATAATATTCATTGCGAAGTGTTACGTATTCCTCGTCTACACTTCAAATGAATATAAATGCGACACTACCTTTCTAGGAAATAGCGTTTCCAGATGTGTACGTATCGAAGCAATAGGGTTCCAATGCTTCTTAAAACGCGATATCGCACCTCATTTCTATGTTTCATGATAAAATATAATATTCATTGTGAAGTGTTACGTATACCTCGTATTCACTTCAAAAGAATGTAAATGCGACGCTTCCTTGCTAGGAAATGGCGTTTGCAGATATCTCCGTTTCGAAGCAATAGATTTCTAGTGCTTCTTAAGTCGCGATATCGCATCTCATCTCTATGTTTCATAATAAGATATAATATTCATTGTGAAGATACATGTATGCAACGCATTCACTTCAAGGGAATGTAAATGCGGCATTTCATTATCAGGAAATAGCGATTGCAGATGTCTACGTATCGCAGCAATAGAGTTCTAGTTCTTCTTAAAATGGGATATCGCATCTCATTTCTATGTTTGCTGATAAGATATAATATTCATTGCGAAGTGTCACTTATACCTCGCATGCACTTCAATTGAATGTAAGTGCGACACTTCCTTGCCAGGAAATAGCGCTTGCAGATATCTACGTAACGAAACAAAAGAGTTCTAATGCTTCAAAAAGCGCGATATCGCATCACATTTCTATGTATCATGATAAGATATAATATTCATTGAGCTGTGTTATGTATACCTCGTATGCACTTCAAAAGAATGTAAATGCGACACTTCATTGCTAGGAAATAGCGTTTCCAGATGTGTACGTATCGAAGCAATAGGGTTCCAATGCTTCTTAAAACGCGATATCGCACCTCATTTCTATGTTTCATGATAAAATATAATATTCATTGTGAAGTGTTACGTATACCTCGTATTCACTTCAAAAGAATGTAAATGCGACGCTTCCTTGCTAGGAAATGGCGTTTGCAGATGTCTACGTATCGAAGCAATAGAGTTCTAATGCTACTTAAAACGCGAAATCGCATCTCATTTCTATGTTTCATAATAAGATATAATATTCATTGCGGAGTGTCACTTATACCACGTATACACAGCAAATGAATGTTAATGCGACACTTCCTTGCTAGGAAATAGCGTTTGCAGATGTCTACGTATCGAAGCAATAGCGTTCTAATGCTTCTTATAATGCGATATCGCATCTCATTTCTATGTTTCATGTTAAGATATAATATTCATTGCGAAGTGCATGTATACCTCGCATTCACATCAAATGAATGTAAATGCGACACTACCTTGCTAGGAAATAGCGATGGCAGATGTCTATGTATCGAAGCAATAGAGTTCTAGAGCTTCTCAAAGCGCGATATCGCATCTCATTTCTGTGTTTCATGATAAGATAGAATATTCATTGCGAAGTGTATGTATACCTCTTATCGCTTTCAAAATGATGTAGATGCGACACACACTTGCTATTAAATAGCGATTGCAGATGTCAACGTATCGAAGCAATAGAGTTCTAATGCTTTTTATAACGAGATATCGCATCTCAATTCTATGTTTTATGATAAGATATAATATTCATTGCGAAGTGTTATGTATTCCTCGTCTCCACTTCAAACGAATGTAAATGCGACACTTCCTTCCTAGGAAATTACGTTTCCACATGTCTACGTATCGAAGCAATAGACTTCCAATGCTTCTCAGAACGCGATATCGCATCTCTTTTCTTTGCTTCATGATATGATATAATATCCATTGCGAAGTGTTATGTATTCCTCGTCTACACTTCAAATTCAATGTAAATGCGACACATCCCTTCTAGGAAATAGCGCATCCAGATGTCTACGTATCGAAGCAATGGAGTTCTAATGCTTCTTAAAACGCGATATCGCATCTCATTTCTATTATTCGTGATAAGGTATAATATTCATCGCGGAGTGTTATGTATACCCCGTATTCACTTCAAAGGAATGTAAATGCGATACTTCCTAGCTATTAAATAGCGTTTGCAGATGTTTACGTATCGTAGCAATAGAGTTCTAGTGCTTCTTAAATCACGATATCGCATGTCATTCGTATGCTTCATGATAAGATATAATATTCATTGCGAAGTGTCATGTATTCTTCGCATACACATCAAATGAATGTAAATGCGACACTTCCTTGCTATTAAATAGCGTTTGCAGATGTCTACGTCTCGTAGCTGTAGAGTTCTAATGCTTCTTAAATCGCGATATCGCATCTCATTTCTATGTTTTATGATAAGATATAATATTAATTGCGAAGTGTCATGTATACCTCGTATTCACTTAAAAAGAATGTAATTGCGACACTTCCTTGCTAGGAAATATCGTTTGCAGATGTCTCCGTATCGAAGCAGTAGATTTCTAACGCGTCTTAAAGCGCGATATCGCATCTCATTTCTATGTTTTATGATAAAATATAATATTGATTGCGACGTGTCATGTATGCCCCGTATTTACTTCAAAAGAACGTAAATGCGACACTTCCTTTCGATTAAATAGCGTTTGCAGATGTCTACGTGTCGCAGCAATAGGTTTCTAATGCTTTTTAAATCGCGATATCGCATCTCAATACTATGTTTCATGATAAGATACAATATTCATTGCGAAGTGTCATGTATACCTCGTACTCACTTCAAAAGAATGTAAATGCGACACTTCCTTGCTAGGAAACAGCGTTTGCAGGTGTCTCCGTATCGAAGCAATAGAGTACTAATGCTTCTTAAATCGCGATATCGCATTTCATTTCTATGTTTCGTCATAAGGTATAATATTCATTGTGGACTGTTATGTATACCCCGTATTCACTTCAAAAGAATGTAAATGCGACAGTTCCATGCTAGGCAATAGCGTTTGGATATGACTAAGTATCGTAGCAATAGTGTCCTAATGTTCCTTAAGCCGCGATATCGCCTCTCACTTCTATGTTTCATTATAAGATATAATATTAATTGCGAAGTGTTTTGTATTCCTCGTCTACCCTTCAAGTGAATGTAAATGCGACACTTCCATTCTAGGAAATAGCGTTTCCATATATCTAGGTATCGTAGCAGTAGACTTCTAATGCTCCATAAAACGGGATATCGCATCTCATTTCTATGTTCCATGATAAGTTAGAATATTCATTGTGCGGTGTTATGTATACCTCGTATTGACTTCAAGTGAATGTAAATGCGACACTTCCTTGCTAGGAAATTGCGTTTTCTGATGTCTCCGTATCGAAGCAGCAGAGTTCTATTACTTCTTAAATCGCGATATCACATCTATCGCAATGTACATTGCGAAGTGTCATGTATTCCTTGTCTACACTTCAAATGAATGTAAATGCGACACTTCCTCGCTAGGAAATAGCGTTTGCGGATGTCTACGTATCGAAACAATAGAGTTCTAATGCTTCTAAAACGCGATATAGCATCTCATATCCATGTCTCATTATAGGATATAATATTCATTGCGAAGTGTCATGTATACCACGCATACACTTCAAATGAATGTAAATGCGACACTTCCTTGCTAGGAATTAGAGTTTGCAGATGTCTACGTATCGTAGCAATAGAGTTCTAATGCTTCTTAAAACGCGATACCGCATCTCATTTCTATGTCTCATGATAAGATATAATATTCATTGCGATGCGACATGTATACCCTGTATTCACTTCAAAGGACTGTAAATGCGACACTACCATGCTAGGAAATAGCGTTTGCAGATGGCTGCGTATCGAAGCAATAGATTTCTAATGCTTCTTAAAGCGTGATATCGCATCTCAATTCTATGTCTCATGACAAGATATAATATTCATTGCGAAGTGTCATGTATACCTCGTATTCACTTCAAAAGAATGTAAATGCTACATTTCCTTGCTAAGAAGTAGCGTCTGCAGGCGTCTCCGTGTCGTAGATGAAGAGTTCTAATGCTACTTAAGACGAGATATCACATCTCATTTCCATGTTTCATGGTAAGGTATAATATTCATTGCGAAGTGTTATGTATACCTCGCATACACTTGATATGAATGTAAATGCGACACATCCTTTCTAGGAAGTATCGTTTCCAGATGTCTACGTATCGAAGGAATAGAGTTCTAATGCTTCTTAGAAGGGGAAATCGTATCTCATTTCTATGTTTCATGATAAGATATAATATTCATTGCGAAGTGTCATGTATGCCTCGTATTCACATCAAAAGAATGTAAATGCGACACTTCCTTGCTAGGAAATGGCGTTTGCAGGTGTCTACGTATCGAATCATTAAAGCTCTAGTGCTTCCTGATCGCGATATCGCATCTCATTTCTGTGTTTCATGACAAGATATAATATTCAATGCGAAGTGTCATGTGTACGTCGTATTCACTTCAAAAGTATGTAAATGCGACACTTCCTTGCTAGGAAATAGCGTTTGCAGATGTCTACGTATCAATACATAGCTACGTAGCAATAGAGTTCTAATGCTTCATAAAACGGGATGTTGTATCTCATATCTATGTTTCATGATAAGATATAATATTCATTGCGAAGTGTCACGTATGCCTCGTATTCACATCTAAAGAATGTAAATGCGAAACTTCCTTGCTAGGTTATAGCGTTTCCAGATGTCTACGTATCGAAACAATAGAGTTCTGATGCTTCTTAAAATGCGATATCGCATCTCATTTCTATGTTTCATGATAAGATATAATATTCATTGCGAAGTGTCATGTATACCTCGCATTCACTAAAAAAGAATGTAAATGTGACACTTCCTTGCTAGGAAATAGCGTTTGTAGATGTCTACGTATCATACCAATAGTGTTCTAATGCTTTTTAAATCGCGATATCGCATCACATTTCTATGTTTCATGACAAGATATAATATTCATTGCGACGTGTCATGTTTACCTCTTATTCACTTCAAAAGAATGTAAATGCGACACTTCCTTGCTAGGAAATAGCGTTTGCAGATGTCCACGTATCGAAGTAGTAGAATTCTAATGCTATTTAAATCGCGATATCGCATCTCATTTCTATGTTTCATGACAAGATATAATATTCATTGCGAAGTGTCATGTATACCTCCTATTCACTTCAAATGAGTGAAAATGCGACACATTCTTGCTAGGAAATAGCGATGACAGCTGTCTACGTACCGACGCAATCGTGTTCTAATGCTTTTTATAATGAGATATCTCATTTCAATTCTATGTCTTATGATAAGATATAATATTCATTGCGATGTGTCCTGCATACCTCGTATTCCTTTCAAAGGAATGTAAACGCGACAATTCCTTGCTAGGCAGTAGCGTTTGCAGATGCCTACGTATCGAAGCAATAGAGTTCTAATGCATCTTGTAACGGGATACTGCATCTCATTTCTATGCTTCATGATAAGAAATAATATTCATTGCGAAGTGTCATGTATACCTCGCATTCACTAAAAAAGAATGTAAATGCGACACTTTCTTGCTAGGAAATAGCGTTTGTAGATGTCTACGTATCGTAGTAATAGTGTTCTAATGCTTCTCAAAACGCGATATTGCATCTCATTTCTGTTTTCCATGACAAGATATAATATTCATTGCGAAGTGTCATGTACACCTCCTATTCACTTCAAAAGAATGTAAATGCGATTCTTCCTTGCTCGGTAATACCGTTTGCAGTTGTTTACGTTCGTAGCAATAGAGTTCTAATGCTCCTTGAAACGCGATATCGCATCTCATTCCTATTATTCATGATAAGGTATAATATTAATTGCGAAGTGTTATGTATTCCTCGCCTATACTTCAAATGAATGTAAATGCGACGCTTCCCTGCTAGGAAATAGCGTTTCCAGATGTCTACGTATCAAAGCAATAGAGTTCTAATGCTTCTTAAAACGCGATATCGCATCTCATTTAAATGTCTCTTGATAAAATATAATATTCAATACGAAGTGTCATGTATACCTCGTATTCACTTCAAAAGATTGTAAATTGCGACACTTCCTTGCAATTAAATAGTGTTTGCAGATGTCTACGTATCGTAGCAATTGTGTTCTATTGCTTCTTAAAACGCGATGTCACATCTCATTTCTATGTTTTATGATAAAATATAATATTCATTGCGAAGTGTCATGTATACCTCGTATTCAATTCAAATGAATATAAATGCGACAATTCCTTCCTAGGAAATAGCGTTTCCAGGTTTTCTATGTATCGCAGCAATGGAGTTCTAGTGCTTCTTAAAACGCGATATCGCATCTCATTTCTATGTTTCATGTAGAGATATGATATTCATTGCGAAGTGTCATGTATACCTCGTACTCACTTCAAAATAATGTAAATGCGACACTTCCTTGCTAGGAAATAGCGATTGCATATGTCTACGTATCGTAGTAATAGGGTTCTTGTGCTTCTTAAAACGCGATATCGCATCTCGTTTCTATCGTTCATGATAGGATATAATATTCATTGCGAAGTGTTATGTATACCACGTATTCACGTCAAAAGTATGTAAATGCGCCACTTCCTTGCTATTAAATAGCGTTTGCAGATGTCTACGTATCGTAGCAATTGAATTCCAATGCTTCTTAAAACGCGATATCGCATCACATTTCTAATTTTCATAATAGGATATTGTCACGTCCTGGCGAACAAATTATTCGTATCCCAGGAGGCTGAATGACACAAGCCTTTTAGTCGAGAATTCGGTCCGATATAAAACGCGTATGACCGGGTCCGTCGATTCTGGCAAGACGCGGGCACCGTAAACAAACGCGAACGCGTGTAAGGAGAGATTTTACTTACCTTTCCGCTGATTTCCCTCTTCTGCTTTCAGATGTGGCGATCGTCAAAGGTCGTTCTCAGGGGAGGAGTCGGCGTACGGCTGGCTGGAATCGGCGTTGTGACGGTGGAAGCTACGATGAATGTCGCCGTCCGTCGATGAACGATGAATTCTGGCGTTTCACCAACGTATTCCGCACGAGATAATGGATTAAATTCTTCCTCCCGGCGCGAAGAGTTCGTTTATAAACGCTCAAGTTGTTACGAACTTGGAAGAATTTGTATTAAAATATAATTGAATTTAGAAATGGAGTTGGAATGAACTAGAACTTGATGTGGTAGAAAAATAATAAAGTATATTCTAAATCAAAGAGTACAAGAACAATTATTTCTAAGTATTAAGACTAGGTTAACTATGAATTAGGAATTAGAACAAAGACTTTAGAATTAGGAACCTCATCGAGGCTGCACGACGGCCCTAAGAAGCGACGTGGAAGAGACTTGGAATTAGAAGGGCCGAAGGCGAGATAGAACTGTACCGTACTGACCGTACTGACTGACTGTGTCTGTCTGTCTGTAAATGACTCAATGTATCTCCCAAGATGCGTCTGCGACCTCCTCGACTCTCGGAGCGCTTCGGTCGCGTGCGAACGTAGGTGGGAGTATGTGGACGCCCGAGTGGGGTCTCGGCGTTGCGTGGTTTGGTTAGCGGCGCGTGCCGCTGAGGCAGTCGCGACCTCGCGCGTCGCGGCTTACTTAATTAGCGCAACTTATGAATATAGAGATACAAGTATGAAATTAGAAATTACGCCTTAAACGTAAAATGTGTGTTGTTTGTGTCGTTATAATGTAGTGTCGTGTAAATTCTATGAGCTAGGAATACAGAGCATAGAATGTAGGAGTATATATATAATGTTAATTAATAATCTTAGAAATAGTATTTTGGGCATGGCAGATCTGGGATGGTGAAATCGTAGAGTCCTTTGTACGGTGAGAGTTCCCGTCGTCGGATCTCGTAGAGGTTGATTCTCATGGTACGACCCTGGAGTGAGCGAGAGGGCCAGTTTCCCTGCAGGTAAGAGTGAGACGGTGGATGGCTCCTTGAGTGGGAGCGAGACAGCGCGCATGGTCCTTGGTGCGAGCGAGATGGCGCACGAGGTCCTCGGTGCGAGTGAGACAGAGTGTGTTGCCCTTGGAGCGAGAGAGAAGGCGAACACCTCTGCGGGTGCGAGTGAGACGGAGGGTAGGTCCCTTGGAGTGAGAGAGACGGCGAGCTCCTCTGTGGGTGAGAGTGAGACGGAGGGTATGTCCCTTGGAGTTAGAGAGACGGTGAGCACCTCTGCGGGTGCGAGCGAGTCGATGGTCGTAGCCCTTGGCCTGAGTGAGACGGCGAGTTGCGCCTGGGTGTTGCCTGTGCTGCAGGCGCGTGAGGTTGGTTGCTGTGGTGCGTTGAGAGGGTGGCAGGCGGCACGCCTGACGTCACAATATAATATTCATTGCTAAGTGTCATGTATACCTCGCATTCGCTCCAAATGAATGTAAATGCGACACTTCCTTGCTAGGAAGTAGCGTTTGTAGATGTCTACGTATCGAAGCAATAGGGTTCTAACGCTTCTTAAAACGGGATATCGCATCTCATTTCTATGCTTCATGAAAAGATATAATATTCATTGCGAAGTGTCATGTATACCTCGTATTCACTTCAAAAGAACGTAAATGCGACTCTTCCTTGCTAGGAAATAGCGGTTGCAGCTATCTACGTATCGATGCAGTAGTGTCCTAAATCTTCTTAAAACAAGATATCGCATCTCATTTCTATGTTTCATGATAAGATATAATATGCATTGCGAAGTGTCATGTATACCTCGAATTCACTTCATGAGAATGTAAATGCGACACTTCATTGCTAGGAAGTAGCGTGTGCAGATGTCTACGTATCGAAGCAACAGAGTTCCAATCCTTCTTAAAACGAGATATAGCATCTCCTTTCTATGTTTCATGATAAGCTATAATATTAATTGCGAAGTGTCATGAATACCTCGACTACACATCAAATGAATGTATATGCGACACTTCCTCTCTAGGAAATAGCGTTTCCAAATGTCTACGTAGCGAAGCAATGCGGTTCTAATGCATCTTAAAACTCATTATCGCATCTCATTTCTATGTTTCATGATAAGGTATAATATTCATTGCGAAGTGTTATGTATACCTCGCAAACACTTCAAATGAATGTAAATGCGACTCTTCCTTGCTAGGAAGTAGCGTTTGCAGATGTCTACGTATCGAAGCAATAGAGTTCTAAGGCTTCTTAAAACGAGATACCGCATCTCATTCCTATGTTTCATGATAAGATATAATATTCATTACGAAGTGTCATGTATAGCTCGCATACACTTCATATGAATGTAAATGCGACACTTTCTTGCTAGGTTATAGCGTTTGCAGATGGCTACATATCGAAGCAATAGAGTTCTAATGCTTCTTAAAACAAGATGTCGCATCTCATTTCTACGTTTCATGTTAAGATATAATATTCATTGCGAAGTGTCATGTATACCTCGTATTCACTTCAAAAGAATGTAAATGCGACACTTCCTTGCTATTGAATAGCGTTCGCAGATGTCTACATATCGTACCAATAGATTTCTAATGCTTTTTAAATCGGGATAACGCATCTCATTTCTATGTTTCATGACAATATATAATATTCATTGAGAAGTGTTGTTTATACCTCGTCTTCACTTGAAAAGAGTGCAAATGCGTCACTTCCTTGCTAGGAAATTGCGTTTGCAGATGTCTACGTATCGTAGCAATAGAGTTCTAATGCTTCTTAAATCGCGATATCGCACCTTATTCCTATGTATCCTTATAAGGTATAATATTCATTGTGGACTGTTATGTATACCCCGTACGCAGTTCAAGTGAATGTAAATGCGACACTTCCTTCCTAGGAAATAGCGTTTGTAGATGCCTACGCATCGAAGCAATAGAGTCCTTATGCTTCTTAAAACGAGATATCGCACCTTATTCCTATGTTTCATGATAAGATATAGTTTTCTTTGTGGAGTGTTATGTATACCTCGCATTCACTTCAAAAGAATGTAAATGCGACTCTTCCTTGCTATTAAATAGCGTTTGCAGATGTCCAGATATCGGAGCAGTAGAGTTCTAATGCTATTTAAAACGGGATGTCGCATCTCGTTTCTATGTTTCATGATACGATATAAAATTCATTGCGAAGTGTCATGTATACCTCGTATTCACTTCTAAAGAATGTAAATACGAAACTTCCTTCCTAGAAAATAGCGTCTCCAGATGTCTACGTATCGAAACAATAGAGTTCTGATGCTTCTTAAATTGCGATATCGCATCTCATTTCTATGTTTCATGACAAGATATAATATTCATTGCGAACTGTCATGCATACCTCGTATTCACATCAAAAGAATGTAAATGCGACATTTCCTTGCTAGGAAATAGCGTTTCCAGATGTCTACGTATCGAAACAATAGAGGTCTAGTGCTTTTTAAACCGCGATATCGCATCTCATTTCCATGCTTCATGATAAGATATATCATTAATTGCAAAGTGTCATGTATACCTCGCATAGACTTCTAATGAATGTAGATGCGACACTTCCTTGCTAGGAAATAGCGGTTGCAGATGTCAACGTATCGAAGCAATAGAGTTCAAATGCTTCTTAAAACGGGATATAGCATCACATCTCTTAGCCAATGATAAGATATAATATTAATTGCGAAGTGTCATGTATACCTCATATACACTTCAAAAGAATGTAAATGCGACATTTCCTTCCTAGGAAATTGCTTTTGCAGATGTCTACGTATCGTAGCAATAGATTTCGGATGCTTCTTAAATCGCGATATCGCATCTCGTTTCTATTTTTCGTTATAAGATGTACTATTCATTGTGGAGTGTTATGTATACCTCGTATTCACTTCAAATGAATGTAAATGCGATACTTCCTTGCTAGGAATTAGCGTTGGCAGATGTCTACGTATCGAAACAATAGTGTTCTAATGCTCCTTAAAACGATATATCGCACCTCATTTCTATGTTATCATGATATTCATTGCGAAGTGTCATGTGTATCTCATATTCACTTCTAAAGTATGTAAATGCAACACTTCCTTGCTAAGAAGTAGCGTTTGCAGATGTCTACGTATCGAAGAAACATAGTTCTAATGCTTCTTAAATAGAGATATCGCTTCTCATTTCTATGTCTTGTGTATATCATATTCACTTCAAAAGAATGTAAATGCCGCACTTTCTTGCTAGGAAATAGCGTTGGCAGATGTCTACGTGCCGAAGCAATAGTGTTCTAATGCTTTTTAAATCGCCATATCGCATCTCATTTCTATGTTTCATGATAAGATATAATATTCATTGTGGAGTGTTATGTATACCTCGTATTCACTTCAAAAGAAAGTAAATGCGACACTTCCTAGCAAGGAAATAGCGTTTGTAGATGTCTACGTATCGCACCAGTAGAGTTCCAACGCTTCTTAAAATGTGTCACGTCCGGCGCAACTATTTTCCGTTGCTCCGGAGGCTTTACGACACGAGCCTATTTTTCGGTAATTCGGTCCGCGGGAACGCGTTAAGACCGGGTCCGACAATTTCGGCTGACGCGACACTAGCGAAAACACTCGCGATAATAAGAGAATGACCCTACCTTTCGATGATTTCTCTCTCGATCTGTACGTACAAACGGCGTCGAGGATCGTTCGCTGGGATCGTAGCGGAGCTCGGTCGGTTGGCTGCTACGGAAATCTCGATCAGTCGCCAGCGAAGAGGAGGATGGCAGTCGGAATTCAGCGGTGATGCAGAGGCTCCAGCGGTAATTGTAGCAGCTTCGGCTGCGAAAGTGGCAGAATCGGCGTGATGCGTCGTGGTGTCTGGATCGGAAACGTTGACGGTCGCTTCGGAAAGCGGCGGCTGGGCTGGTGCGAAGGCCGGTCGCTGGTATACGAGGATTCTCGGAACGTCCTCCATATATTCACGCACAAGTGATCGTAAGAAATTCTTCCTACCCGCACGTCGCGTTCTTCGCAAACCGGAAGCACGACTCATTCACCAGGTTTTTCTGTACTTTCGACTAAGATCTGAAGGATAAGCGGCGGTCCGCTCTATCTCAACGTCACCAAGCCGATTTCTATACTCCTTCAAGGTGATGAAGAGCAACCCCAGTTGTATGGAAGAACCCGTGGAAGAATTCGTAGTTAAATGTAATGTTAAAAGTAGAACTAGTATTATAAACACTTGATAAAATTAAAGGATATGGAAATAGTAAACTTGGTAAAAGAACTTGTACTTGGATATAGTAAAAATAAAAATAAAATATATTCTAAGTTTAAAGTATACAAGAATTGGAATTATTCTAAGACTAAGACTAAGTTAAAATGGAAATAGAAACGCGATGCCTGAACCCCACATTGAGGCGGCTAATGATCTAGAACTAGAAGTTTCGACTAATCGGTAGGAGATCTCGAGTCAGAGTGAGCTCTGGAGACGCGTCTCGGACCTCCTTGGTTCGCGAGGCGCTACGGTCGCGGACGCTCGTGGTAGGGAGATCGCGGTCCCGCGAGTGGGGGACTCGCGTCTCGTGGCGGGGAGCGCGCGGTCCAGCGAGTGGGGACTCGCGGCTCGTGGTGGGGCTAGCGGCGCATGCCGCTGGCCGGACGCATCATACGCGTTTGACTTATGAGCTAATACAGTATAGACTTAGAATTATGTGTGTGTTGTTTGTGTCTTACATTCGTTTCGTGTATAACTTAGATCCAGGAATTCTTATATAAAGATATATGCGTCATGATATAGTATGTATGTACTAGCTTAGAAGTAATATACAGGTTCTAGCAGATCCTGTTCCCGGAATTGGAAAAGTCCCCATTCAGGTGATGGGCTGCGGCTACGTCTTCCTGCAGGACGGAATCCTCGGTGCGAGGGGGATAGGGCTGCCTGTCCTTGGTGCGGGCGAGACAGGTATACTCGGCGGTGCGAGTGAGACAATGGTGCCTGGTGCGAGCGAGACAGGTATACTCGGCGGTGTGAGTGAGACAGCGGAACTTGGTGAGCGCGTGCAGGTACGCGCGCGCGAACACTTCCAGTTGCTGGTCCTGCAGACGAGCTTGGCTGGTTGCATGCGTCCAGGGGTTGATGCAGGGGGGTGCGAGAAGGTTGATGGGTGGCAGGCGGTACGCCTGACGTCACAAATGCGATATCGTATCTCATTTCTATGTTTCACGATAAGATATAATATTAATTGCGAAGTGTCATGTATACCTCATATTCACTTCAAAGAATGTGAATGCGACACTTCATTGTTAGGAAGTAGCGTTTGCAGATATCTACGTGTCGTAGCAATGGAGTTCTAATGCTTCCTAAAGCGCGAAATCGCATCTCATTTCTATGTTTCGTGATAAGATATAATATTCATTGCGAAGTGTTATGTATAGCTTTTATTCACTCCAAAAGAATGTAAATTCGCACTCCCTTGCTAGGAAATAGTGTTTGCATATGTCTACGTATCGTAGCAATATAGTTCTAACGTTTCTCAAACGCGATATCGCATCTCATTTCTATGTTTCATGAAATGATATAATATTCATTGCGACGTGTCATGTATACCTCGCATTCACTTCAAATGAATGTAAATGCGACAATACCTTGCTAGGAAATAGCGTTTCCAGATGTCTACGTATCGAAGCAATAGAGTTCTAATGCATCTTAAAACACCATTTCGCATCTCATTTCTACGTCTCATTATAAGATATAATATTCATTGCGAAGTGTTTTGTATTCCTCGTCTACACTTCAAACGATTTCAAATGCGACACTTCCTTGCTAGGAAATAGCGTTTGCAGATGTCTCGGTATCGAAGCAATAGATTTCTAATGCATCTTAAATCGCCATATCGCTTCTCATTTCTATGATTCATGATAAGATATAATATTCATTGCGAAGTGTCATGTATACCTCGCATACACTTCAAATGAATGTAAATGCGGCACTTCCTTGCTATCATATAGCCATGGCAGATTTCTACGTATGGAAGCAACAGAGTTCTAATGCTTCTTAAATCGAGATATCGCATCTCATTTCTACGTTTTATGATGAGATATAATATTCACTGCGGAGTGTCATGTATGCCTCGTATTCACTTCAAAAGAATGTAAATGCGTCACTTCCTTGCTAGGAAATAGCGTCTGCAGATATTTACGTATCGTAGCAATAGGGTTCTAATGCTTCTTTAATCGCGATATCGCACTTCATTTCTATGTTTCATGATGAGATATAATATTCATTGTGGAGTGTTATGTATACCGCGTATTCACTTCAAAAGAATGTAAATGCGACACTTCCTTGTTAGGAAATAGCGTTTGCAGATGTCTACGTATCGAAGCAATAGTGTTCTAATGCTTCTTAAGTCGCGATATCGCTTCTCATTTCTAAGCTTAATGATAAGATATAATATACATTGCGAGGTGTCATGTATACCTCGCATACACCTCAAACGAAAGTAAATGCGACACTTCCGTGCTAGGAAGTAGCGTTTTCAGATGTCTACGTATCGAAGCAATAGAGTTCTAATGCTTCTTAAATCGCTATATGGCATTTCACTTCTATGTCTCATGTTAAAACATAATATTCATTGTGCAGTGTTATGTATATCTCGTCTACACGTCAAATGAATGTAAATGCGACACATCCTTGCTATGAAATAGTGCTTGCAGATGTCTAAGTATCGAAGCAATAGGGTTCTAATGCTTCCTTAATCGCGATACCGCACTTCATTTCTATGTTTCATGATGAGATATAATATTCATTGTGGAGTGTTATGTATACCGCGTATACATACGTAGTCTTACACTTCAAAAGAATGTAAATGCGACACTTCCTTGCTAGGAAATAGCGTTTGCAGATGTCTACGTATCGAAGCAATAGTGTTCTAATGCTTCTTAAGTCGCCATATCGCATCTCATTTCGAAGTTTCGTGGTAGGATATAATATTCATTGTGGAGTGTTATGTATACCGCGTATTCACTTCAAAAGAATGTAAATGCGACACTTCCTTGCTAGGAAATAGCGTTTGCAGATGTCTACGTATCGAGGCAATAGAGTTCTAATGCTTCTTAACTCGCGATATCGCATCTCATTTCTATGTCTCATGATAAGATATAATTTTCACTGCGAAGTGTCATGTATACCTCGTATTCACTTCAAATGAATGTAAATGCGACACTTCCTTCCTGGGAAATAGTGTTTGCACAAGTCTACGTATCGTAGCAATAGAGTTCTAATGCTTCCTAAAACGAGTTATCGCATCGCATTTCTATGTTTCATGATAAGGTATAATATTCATTGCGAAGTGTCATGTATACCTCGTATTCACTTCAAATGAATGTGAACGCGACACTTCCTTGCTAGGAAATAGCGTTTCTAGATGTCTACGTATCGAAGCAATAGTGTTCTATGCTTCTTAAAACGAGATAACGCATCTCATTTCTATGTTTCATGATAAGATATAATATTCATTGTGGAGTGTTATGTATACCTCGTATTCACTTCAAAAGAATGTAAATGCGATACTTCCTTGCTAGGAAATAGCGTTTCCAGATATCTACGTATCCAAGCAATAGAGTTCCAATGCTACTTAATACGGGATATCGCGTCTCATTTCTATGTTTCATGATAAGATATAATATTCATTGCGAAGTGTCATGTATACCTCGTACTGACTTCAAAAGAATGTAAATGCGATACTTCCTTGCTATTAAATAGCGTTTGCAGATGTCTACGTATCGAAGCAATAGGGTTCTAATGCTTCTTAAAACGCGATATCGCATCTCATTTCTATGTTTCATGATAAGATATAATATTCATTGCGAAGTGTCATGTGTACCTCGTATTCACTTCGAAAGAATGTAAATGCGATACTTCCTTGCTAGGAAATAGCGTTTCCAGATATCTACGTATCCAAGCAATAGAGTTGTAATGCTTCTAAATACGGGATATCGCATCTCATTTCTATGTTTCATTATGAGATATAATATTCATTGCGAAGTGTCATGTATACCTCTTTTTCACTTCAAAAGAGTGTATATATGACACTTCCTTGCTAGGAAGTAGCGTTTGCAGATGTCTACGTATCGAAGCAATAGGGTTCTAATGCTTCTTAAAACGCGATATCGCATATCATTTCTATTTTTCATGATAAGATATAATATTCATTGCGAAGTGTTATCTGTTCCTTGTCTACACTTCAAATGAATGTAAATGCGACACATCCCTTCTAGGAAATAGCGTTTCCAGATGCCTACGTATCGAAGCAATAAAGTTGTAATGCTTCTTAAAACGGGATACCGTATCTCATTTCTATGTTTCATGGAAAGATATAATATTCCTTGTGAAGTGTTATGTATACCTCGTATTCACTTCAAAAGTATGTAAATGCGCCACTTCCTTGCTAGAAAATAGCGTTTGCAGATTTCTACCTATCGAAGCAATAGAGTTCTAGTGCTTCTTAAAACGAGATATCGCATCTCATTTCTATGTTTCATGATAAGATATAATATTCATTGCGAAGTGTTATGTATGTCTCGTCTACACTTAACCCTTTCGCTTCGGCTGTCCCGTCCGCAGAAGTACTGTCACTGAAGGGAAGCGTGCGCCGTGAATACGTACAATATGCGTTGTTGCTGTATATACCTTTTCCTAGGTCTTAAGAAACAATTTTTTTCAATAAAACAAGCTTTGCTACAAGATAATATGTATAATTTACATCTTTGTTATGAAAATATTTACAACTTACAAATTTACAAGTAATATTTTAATTATGAATTAATTATCATCCGCAAACAAGTTAATATATTAACGTGAAATTATTAATAATATAGCTGCGTATGATAAATTTTAAAACACGGATCTATGCACAATCCTACATTACACTCTTTACATTCGTATCGTGACTCGGATCGTTTGTCATTTTTACTGCAGACAACACAGCTGCGCTTTCGATTTTTCTTTCTTGGTTTATAAGAAGATGGAAAGTGCCGTTCTGTTAATCGCATGGGGTTGTCAACCGGTCTGCTTTGATGCGGAATTACATTATTATGCCGATACTTTGCAACTATTTGCTTTATTTACTGCAAGTGGAATTTTGCAATAGAAATTACTTCTCTTCGGTTGTACTTATAGAGGCAGTATGAATTCCACACACAGATGTCCAGCATGTGGAAGAAAAATTTTCTGTACCACTTCAACGATTTGCGTATAGTATTTATGGTACTTATAACCATATCGACTTTGTCGATTATGCCCTTTGATTTATTATAGTCAATAACGCATACGGGTTTAGCAACAGTCTGTAGTCCTCTACGTCTAAATACGGTTGCAAAATTTGGGGTATGCATAGTTGTTATCATATATACTTCTTTTTTTTCTAACCACTTCATCGCTAATAGACTTTTTGATGAACGGAAACATGCCTCTCCTTTCTTCAGACGTTGCTCAAACTTCGGCATTCCTTGCCTTCTTTTACTAACAGTCCCGCACGCATTGGTCCTATTATGATGTAAAAAATTAAATAAAGCTGGACTTGAATAGAAATTATCCGGATAGATTGTGTGACATTTTCCTAAGAAAGGTTGTAAAAGCGACAAAACGATCGCACCCGATTTGCCAATTCCCGCGGCTGTATTTTCAATAGTTGTTGAACGTCCGCAATAAACTATAATATCTTGTACGTAACCGGTATCACAATCGCAAAGCATATAGGATTTGATGCCAAATCTATTCCTTTTTGATGGAATATATTGTTTGAATGACAAACGGCCTTTGTAGAGCATAAGGCTTTCATCAATACACAGATTTTGAAACGGATAGAATGCATCATTGAAAGATTTTCGAAACATATTGACAACATATCGAATTTTGACTAAACGATCTTCAGTGCGTCCAGATTCGTGAGTAAAGTGGATTGTGCTTAGTAATGAAAGATACCGATCTCTTGTCATAATTTCAGAAAAAATGTTGGATTGCAAATATTTGTCCTTCGACCAATACTCTTGTATCGTTAGCCTTTTGTTGCGTGTCATTAATAAAGATAACGCAAAAAAACAGTAGAGTTCGTCTACTGTCGTCGGGATGTCCAAATTGTTATTATACTTCTGAGCTCGATAGTCGTTAGTTTCATCTGATATATATTGTACGAGCTCCTCACAAATAAATAGTTCAAAGTAGTCTAAAATAGATGACGATCTGGGCAATTTCTTCTTTATTCCTGAATTCTTCGTGGAAAATATATGTATTTGTGGTATGAAATTTTTAGAGGTCCATGTTAGATTGCAATTGCTGTTCTCGGCATCATTCTCGATTGACTCTTTTAGACAAGTTAAAATTATTTTCAGTTTCTTCAGCATCGGTCAAACCATTTTCAAACATTATATTTTTTTTATTCCTTGCGCACATTTTGAACGGGTGCAAACTGTTTCTGAAAGTACATTTTCAAACAAAATTCTAACCTGCAACTCCTATTATTTTTAAAAATTAACAATCATACCTCAAGCTCACATATTCAAATCCTTGTAAGAATCGTATATGAAATATACTTTAACTAGCAATGAAAATATGTCTAGATTTTTAACATGAAACAGTATACAGTCGTTTATATGTTTCAAACAGGTTGCGCAAAACGTTGTCTCAACAATGAGTAATTTTAAAAAGTGATCTACAATCCAATATGTTAATAAAATCAACGAAAATGTTCTGTTGATAACGAACAAAACAAATTATCGACTGCAGATAGCAGTTCTATATGCATCATTTGGATGCCCGACATATGGGGTGACGATCCAGAAGTCGTCACGTGGTCGCCGCCTATAAGCGGCGCTCGTACCCACAGTACATTTTGTGCACGCCGCTTATAAGCGGCGTTCGTACCCACAGGTCGTATAGTGCGCGCCGCTTATAAGCGGCGCTCGAAGCGAAAGGGTTAAAGGGAACGTAAATGCGATACTTCCTTGCTGGGAAATAGCGTTTGCAGATGTCTACGTACCGAAGCAATAGAGTTCAATTGCTTTTTAAAACGAGATATCGCATCACATTTCTATGTTTCATGATAATGTATAATATTCACTGCGAAGTGTCATGTATACCTCGTATTCACTTCAAAAGAATGTAAATGCGACACTTCCTTGCTATGAAATAGTGTTTGCACATATCTACGTATCGTAGCAATAGAGTTTTAATGCTTCTTAAAACGCAATATCAAATCTCATTTCTATGTTTCATGATAAGATATATTATTCATTGTGAAGTGTTATGTATACCTCGTATTCACATGAAAAGTATGAAAATGTGTCACTTCCTTGCTAGAAAATAGCGTTTGCAGATGTCTACGTATCGAAGCAATAGTGGTCTAATGCTTCCTAAAACGCGATATCGCATCTCATTTCTATCGTTCATGATAAGATATAATATTCATTGCGAAGTGTCACTTATACCTCGCACACACCTCAAATGAATGTAAATGCGAAACTTCCATGCTAGGAAATAGGGTTTGCTGATGTCTACGTATCGTAGCAATAGAGTTCTGATGCTTCTTAAAACAAGATGTCGCATCTCATTTCTACGTTTCATGATAAGATATAGTATTCATTGCGAAGTGTCATGTATACCTCGTATTCACTTCAAAAGAATGTAAATGCTACACTTCCTTGCTCGGAAATAGCGTTTACAGATGTCTACGTATCGAAGCAATAGTGGTCTAATGCTTCCTAAAACGCGATATCGCATCTCATTTCTATCGTTCATGATAAGATATAATATTCATTGCGAAGTGTCACTTATACCTCGCACACACCTCAAATGAATGTAAATGCGAAACTTCCATGCTAGGAAATAGGGTTTGCAGATGTCTACGTATCGTAGCAATAGAGTTCTAATGCTTCTCAAAAAGCGATATCGCATCTCATTACTATGTTTCATGATAGGATATAATATTCATCGCGAAGTGTTATGTCTACCTCGTATTCACTTCAAAAGAATCTAAATGCGACACATCGTTGCTATTAAATAGCGTTTGCAGATGTCTACGTATCGTAGCAGCAGAGTTCTACTGCTATTTAAATCGCATTATCGCAACTCATACCTATGTATCATGATAAGATATAATATTCATTGTGGTGTGTTGTGTATACCTCGTACTCACTTCAAAAGAATGTAAATGCGACACTTCCTTGCTAGGAAGTTGCGTTTGCAGATGTCTGCGTGTCGTAGCAATGGAGTTCTGATGCTTCTTAAAACGCGAAATCGCTCCTCATTTCTATGTTACATGATAAGATATAATATTCATTGTGGATTGATATGTACACCTCGTATTCACTACAAAATAATGTAAATGCGACACTTCCCTGCTTGGGAGTAGCGTTTGCAGATGTCTACGTATCGAAGCAATAGAGTTCTAATGCTTTTTATATCGCGATATCGCATCTCATTTCCATGTTTCGTGATAAGATATAATATTCATTGCGAACTGTTGTGTATTGCTCGCCTTCACTTCAAATGAATGTAAATGCGACACTTCCTTGCTAGGAAGTAGCGCTTGCAGATGTCTACGTATCGGAGCATTAGAGTTCTAATGCTTCTTAAAACAAGATATCGCATCTCATTTCTATGTTTCATGATAAGATATAATATTCATTGCGAAGTGTCATGTATAACTCGTATACACTTCAAATGATTGTAAATGCGACACTTCCTTGCTAGGAAATAGCGTTTGCAGATGTCTACGTATCGGAGCAATAGAGTTCTAATGCTTCTTAAAACAAGATATCGCATCTCATTTCTATGTTTCATAATAAGATATAATATTCATTGCCAAGTGTTATGTACTCCTCGTCTACACTTCAAATGAATGCAAATGCGACACTTCCTTGCTAGGAAATGGCGTTTGCAGATGTCTACGTATCCTAGCAATAGAGTTCTAATGCTTCTCAAAACGCGATATCGCATCTCGTTCTATGTCTCATGATAAGATATAATATTCATTTCGAAGTGTTATCTATACATCGTCTACACTTCAAATGAATGTAAATGCGACACTTCCTTGCTAGGAAATAGCGTTTGCAGATGTCTACGTATCGTAGCAAGCGTGTTATTATGCTTCCTAATACGAGATATCGCATCTCATTTCCATGTTTCATGATAAAATATAATATCCATTGCCAAGTGTCATGAATACCTCGTATTCACTTCAAAAGAATGTAAATGTGACACTTCCTTGCTAGGAAATAGCGTTTGCAGATCTCTACGTATCGTAGCAAGCGTGTTGTTATGCATCTTAAAACGCGATATCGCATATCATTTCTATGATTCATGATAAGATATAATATTCATTGCGAAGTATAATGTATACCTCGTATTCACTTCAAATGAATGTAAATGCGATACTTCCTTGCTTGGAAATAGCGTTTGCAGATGTCTCCGTGTCAAAGCAATAGAGTTTTAATGATTCTTAAAACGGGATTGCGCATCTCAATTCTATGTCTCATAATAAGATATAATATTTATTGCGAAGTGTCATGTATACCTCGGATTCACTCCAAATGAACGCAAATGCGACACTTCCTTGCTAGGAAGTAGCGTTTGCAAATGTCTACGTATCGAAGCAATAAAGTTCTAATGCTTCTTAAATCTCGATATCGCATCTCATATTTATGTATCGTGATAAGATATAATATTCATAGGTGAGTTTTATGTATGCCTCGTATTCACTTTAGAAGTATCTAAATGCGACACTTCCTTGCTATTAATTAGCGTTTGCAGATGTCTACGTATCGTAGCAATAGTGTTCTAATGCCTCTCAAATCGCGATATCGCATCTCATTTCTATGTTTCATGATAAGATATAATATTCATAGTGGAGTGTTATGTATACCCCGTATTCACTTCAAAAGAATGTAAATGCGACTCTTCCTTGCTAAGATATAGCGTCTGCAGATGTCTACCTATCGTAGCGATAGAGTTCTAATGCTTCTCCAATCGCCATATCTCATCTCATTTCTATGTCTCATTGTAAGATATAATATTTATTGTGGAGTGATATGTATACCTCGTATTCACTTCAAAAGAATGTAAATGCGACACCTCCTTGATAGGAAGTAGCGTTTGCAAATGTCTACTAATCGTATCACTAGTGTTCTAATGCTTCTCAAAACGCGACATCGCATCTCATTTCTATGTTTCATGATAATATATAATACTCTGTGCGAAGTATCATGTATGCCTCGCATACACTTCAAATGAATGTAAACGCTACACTCCCTTGGTAGGAAATAGTGTTTGCAGATGTCTACGTATCGAAGCAATACAGTTATAATGCTTCTTAAAACGCGATATCGCATCTCATTTCTATGTTTCATGATAATATATAATATTCATTGCGAAGTGTCATGTATACCTCGTATTCACTTCGAAAGTATGTAAATGCGAAACTTCGTTGCTAGGAAACATCGTTTGCAGATGTCTACGTATGCTAGCGATAGAGATCCAATGCTTCTTAATACGGGATATTGCATCTCATTTATATGCTTCATGATAAGATATAATATTCATTGCGAAATGTCATGTATACCTCGCATACACATCAAGCGAATGTAAATGCGACACTTCCTTCCTAGGAAATAGGGTTTGCAGATATCTACGTATCGAAGAAATAGATTTCTAATGCTTCTTAAACCGAGATACCGCATCTCATTTCTAGGTTTCATGATGAGATATAATATTCATTGCGAAGTGTCATGTATACCTTGTTTTCACTTCAAAATAATGTAAATGGGACACTTAGCCACTGGGATATAGTATTTGCAGATGTCTACGTATCGTAGCAATAGAGATTTAATGATACTTAAAACGAGATACCGCATCTCATTTCTATGTTTCATGATATGATATAATATTCATTGTGAAGTGTTACGTATATCTCGTCTACGCTTCAAATTCAATGTAAATGCGACACATCCCTTCTAGGAAATAGCGTTTCCAGGTGTCTAAGTATCGAAGCAATAGAGTTCTAATGCTTCTCAAAACGCGATATCGCATCTCATTTCTATGTTTTGTCACGTCCGGGACCGGGAAAATTTCCGGGGTCATCCGTACGAAACGAAATATAAAACACAGGGCCGATCACTCGATTGTGATGGGTACCGTGGTTTCCTTTTATGGGACGCGGGGGGTAATTGTACCCTTTTCGATGCGGTAAAGTGAATTTTACTTACCTTTCGACGATTAACACCTTAATATCCCCTTTCCAGGTACCGCTGTCGTCGAGGGTCACCGGCTGGGACAGTGGACGCGTAAGGTGGGCGTGCAGGGAGCGTCAATGTAGTGAGGGTCCAGCGACGTTGACCAGACTCGGATGCTGGCGTCGGCGATGTCGGGGGTGCTGCAGGAGGCTGGATGCGGACAGCAGTAACAGCAACCACGGAATGGTAGGCTGGGCACGCCTGGGATCCGTTATACTCCCGCACAAGTTGTCGCAAGAAATTTTTTCTACCTGCGCGGAGCGTCTTCTTGGTAGCGGTGCGACACATACGAGATCTTCTTCTCCTAACTAGATTCGAGTCGGATAAGCGGCGGTCCGCTCTATCGACGTCGGTCCAGGAGGGCGAAGAATGATCGTCCACTCGGGAGATCTTCCACCAGTATTCGGCACAGATAAGCGGCGGTTCGCTCTATCTAATGCAGAGGTTCAAGTATCTGTATCTCCGCAAAGTAGCGCTGTGTATGGTTGTACGCGAGAACCGGAGGGTGTCGCGTAGATATAAAATGAATAAGGACTCGAATGTAGAAATAAAATAAAGATATATTCTTGATTAATCCTAGCTATACACTTACTTCCCTATCTAGATATAGAGTAACTTAATGAACTAGAAATAGAACTTAGATTTAGAAATAGAATAGGAACTTGAAATGGAACTTGAATACGAATTGAATTACAAGTCGAGGTTTGAGAGAGGTCCGAAGTCGGGCGATGCCCGGGATGAAGTGACGATCTACTCGCGTGCACGAGACCTCCTCGGTTCTCGTGGTGCGCGAGTCGCTGAGCCCTTCGAGTGGGGCGGACGGTAGGAGTAGGGCGGAAGGCCCATGCCGTGGGGCGCGGCTTGCGATACGCGTGAGCCGCGCGCGTCGAGTGCGCGCGCGAGCGCGTCGCTTCTTATAGAATATCGATTATACATGGATCTTAAAATTATGTGTGTGTGTTGTTCGTGTTACATCGAATAGAGTCGTGTGTACTTAGATCTAGAATTAATATGTATAGTTATATATATTAGAAAAAATGAAGTATGGCTGAGTTACTGTGGGCGATTCGGTGGGTCGTTGTTGCGAAGGCGGATCGTGGGTGCTGTGATTTGCACGGTACCGCAAATGGTTGGTCCATCTCCGGAGCGTGATTTGTGGGTCGGCTGCCTTAGCTGGGCGAAAGGGGTGTTTACCCGTGCGCTTGGTCGTGGACGGCTGCAGGTAATTCGTCCCTGCTCGCTGTGGGAGGCGCCGGAGGGTGGACGGCGATACGCCGGACGTCACAGTTTCATGATATTAATATAATATTCATTGCGAAGTGTCATGTATACCTCTGATACACTTCAAATGAATGTAAATGCGACACTTCCTTGCTAGGAAATAGCGTTTGCAGATGTCTACGTATCGAAACAATAAAGTTCTGGTGCACCTTAAATCGCGATACCGCTTCTCATTTCTATACTTCATGATAAGATATAATATTCATAGCGAGGTGTCATGTATACCTCGCCTACACTTCAAATCAATGTAAATGTGACACTTCCTTGCTAGGAAGTTGCGTTTGCAGATGTCTCCGTATCGAAGCAATAGAGTTGTAATGCTTTTTAAAACGGGATATCGCATCTCAATTCTATGTTTCATTATAAGATATAATATTCATTGCGACGTATCATGTATACCTCCTATTCACTTCTAAAGAATGTAAATGCGACACTTCCTTGCTAGGCAGTAGCGATTGCAGATGTCTACGTATCGAAGCAATAGAGTTCTAATGCTTTTTATAACGAGATATCGCATCTCAATTCTATGTTTTATGATAAGATATAATATTCATTGCGAAATGTCATGCATACCTCTTATTACTTTGAAAAGAATGTAAATGCGACACTTCCATACTATTAAATAGCGTTTGCAGATGTCCACGTATCGGCGCAATATAGTTCTGATGCTTCTTAAAATGCGATATCGCATCTCATTTCTATGTTTCATGATAAGATATAATATTCATTGCGAAGTGTCATGTATACCTCGCACTCACTAAAAAAGAATGTAAATCTGACACTTCCTTGCTCGGAAATAGCGTTTGTAGATGTCTACGTATCATACCAATAGAGTTCTAACGCTTCTTAAAATGCGATATCGCATCTCATTTCTGTTATTCATGATAAGATATAATATTAATTGCGAAGTGTTATGTACTCCTCCTCTACACATCAAATGAATGTAAATGCGACACATCCCTTCTCGGAAATAGCGTATCCAGATGTCTATGTATCGAAGCAATAGTGTTCTAATGCTTCCTAAAAAGCGATATCACATCTCATTTCTATGTTTCATGATATGATATAGTATTCACTGCGAAGTGTTATGTATTCCTCGTATTCACTTCAAAAGAATGTAAATGCACTCTTCCTTGCTAGGACATAGCGTTTCCAGATGTCTACGTTTCGTAGCAATAGAGTTCTAATGCTTCTCAAAACGCGATAGCGCAACTCATTTCTACGTTTCATGATGAGACATAATATTCATTGCGAAGTGTCTTGTATACCTCGCATACAATTCAAATCAATGTAAATGCAACACGTCCTTGCGAGGAAATAGCGTTTGCAGATGTCTTCGTATCATAGAAATAGATTAGTAATGCTTCTTAAATCGCGATATCGCATCTCATATTTATGTTTCGTCATATGGTATAATATTCGTTGTGGAGTGTTATGTATACCTCGTATTCACTTGAAAAGAAAGTAAATGCGACATTTCTTTGCTAGGATATAGCGATGGCAGACGTCTACGTATGGAAGCAACAGAGTTCTAATGCTTCTTAAAACGAGATATCGCATTTCATTTCTAGGTTTCATGATAACATATAATATTCATTGTGCATTGTTATGTATATCTCGTCTACACATCAAACGAATGTAAATGCGACACTTCCTTGCTAGGAAATAGCGTTTGCAGATGTCTAGGTATGGAAGCAACAGAGTTCTAATACTTCTTAAATCGCGATATAGCAACTCATTTCTATGTTTCAAGATAAGATATAATATTCATTGCGAATTGTTTTGTATACCTCGCATACACATCAAATGAATGTAAAGGCGACACTTCCTTGCTAGGAAATAGCGTTTGCAGATGTCTACGTATCGTAGCATTAGAGTTCTAATGCTTCTTAAAACGCGATATCGCATCCCATTTCTATGTTTCATGATAAGATATAATATTCATTGCGAAGAGTCATGTATACCACGTACTCACTTCAAAGGAATGTAAATACGACACTTCCTTCCTAGGAATTAGCGTTTCCAGTTGTCTACGTATCGAAACAATAGAGGTCTAATGCTTTCTATAACGAGATATCACATCCCATTTCTATGTTTCATGATATCATATAATATTCATTGCGAAGTGTCACGTATACCTCGCATACACTTCAAATGAATGTAAATGCGACACTTCCTTGCTAGGATATAGCGATGGCAGATGTCTACGTATTGAAGCAACGGAGTTCTAATGCTTCTGAAAACGCGATATCGCATCTCATTTCTACGCATCATGATAAGATATAATATTCATTGCGAAGTGTTATGTATTCCTCGTCTACACTATAAATGAATGTAAATGCGACACTTCCTTTCTCGGAAATAGCGTTTCCAGATGTCTGCGTATTGAAGCAATAGTGTTCTAATGCTTCTTAAAACGCGATACCGCATCTCATTTCTATGTCTCATGATAAGATATAATATTCATTGCGAAGTTTCATGTATACCTCGCATACACTTCAAATGAATGTAAATGCGACACTTCGTAGCTAGGATATAGTGACGGAAGATGTCTACGTATCGAAGCAACAGAATTCTAATGCTTCTTAAAACGAGATATCGCATCTCATGTCCATGTTTTAGTATAAGACATAATATTCATTGCGGAGTGTCATGTATACTTTGTATTCACTTCATAAGAATGTAAATGGGACATTTCGTTGCTAGGATATAGCGATGGCAGATGTCTACGTGTCGAAGCAGCAGAGTTCCAATGCATCTTAAATCGCCATATCACATCTCATTCCTATGTTTCATGATAAGATATAAAATTCATTGCGGAGTGTCATGCATACTTTGTATTCGCTTGGAAAGAAAGTAAATGCGACACTTCCTTGCTAGGGAATAGCGTTTGCAGATGTCTACGTATCGAAGCAATAGAGTTCTATTGCTTCTTAGATCGCGTTATTGCATCACATTTCTATGCTTCATGATAAGATACAATATTCATTGCGAAGTTCCATGTATACGTCGCATACACTTCAAATGAATGTAAGTGCGACACTTCCTTGCCAGGAAATAGCATCTGCAGATATGTACGTATCGTGGCAATAGAGTTCTAATGCTCCTTAAAACGCGATATCGCATCTCATTTCTATGTTTCATGATGAAATATGATATTCATTGTGCAGTGTTATGTATACCGTGTATTAACTTCAAAAGAATGTAAATGCGACACTTCTTCGCTATGAATTAGTGTTTGCAGACGTCTATGAATCGAAGCAATAGGGTTCTAATGCTTCTTAAATCGCGATATCGCATTTCATTTCTATGTTTCATGATAACATATAATATTCATTGTGCAGTGTTATGTGTATCTCGTCTACACTTCAAATGAATGTAAGTGCGACACTTCTCTGCTAGGAAATATAGTTTGCAGATGTCTACCTGTCGTAGCAATGGTGTTCTGATGCTCCTTAAAACGCGAAATCGCACCTCATTTCTATGTTTCATGATAAGATACAATATTCATTGCGAAGTGTCATGTATAACTCGCATACACTTCAAATCAATGTAAATGCGACACTTCCTTGCTAGGAAATAGAGTTTGCAGATGTTTACGAATCGAAGCAATAGAGTTCTAATGCTACCTAGATCGCGATATCGCATATCATTTCTATGTTTCGTGATGAGATATAATATTTATTGCGAAGTGTCATGTATACCTCGCATACACTTCAAGTGAATGTAAATGCGACACTTCGTTGCTAGGATATGGCGATGGCAGATGTCTACGTGTCGAAGCAACAGAGTACTAATGCTTCTTAAATCGAGATATCGCATCTCATTTCTATGTTTTACGATATGATATAATATTCATTGTGCAGTGTTATGTATACCTCGTATTCACTTGAATAGAACATAAATGCGACACTTCCATGCTATTAAATATGGTTTAAATATGTCTCCGTATCGAAGCAATAGAGTTGTAACGCTTCTTAGAACGCGATATGGCGTCTCATTTCTATGTTTCATCATAAGATATAATATCCATTGCGAAGTGTCGTGTATACCTTGTATTCACTTCAAATGAATGTAAATGCGGTAGTTCCTTGCTAGGAATTAGCGTTTCCAGATGTCTAGGTATAGAAACAATAGAGTTCTAATGCTTCCTCGATCGCGATATCGCATCCCATTTCTATGATTCGTGATAAGATATAATATTCTTTGTGGAGTGTTATGTATACCTCGTATTCACTTCAAAAGAATGTAAATGCGACACTTCCCTGCTAGCAAGTAGCATTTGCAGATGTCTCCGTATCGAAGCAATAGAGTTCTAATGCTCCTTAAAAGGCGATATCGCATCTCATTTCTATGTCTCATGACAAGATATAATATTCATTGCGAAGTATCATCTATACCACGCATAGACTTCAAATCAATCTAAATGCGACACTGCCTTGCTAGGAAGTAGCGTTGGCAGATGTTTACGTATCGAAGCAGTAGGGTTCTAATGCTTCTCAAATCTCGGTATCGCATCACATTTCTATGTTTCATGATAACATACAATATTCATTGTGGAGTGTTATGTATATCTCGTATTCACTTCAAAATAATGTAAGTGCTACACTTCCTTGCTGTGAAATAGCGTTTCCAGATATCTACGTATCGTAGTAATAGATTTCTAATGCTTCTTCAAACGCGATATCGCAGGTCATTTCTACGTTTCATGATAAGATATAATATTCATTGTCCTATGTTATGTATACCTCGTATTCACGACCAAAGAATGTAAATGCGACACTTCCTTGCTAGGAAGGAGCGTTTGCAGATGTCTACGTATCGAAGCAATAGAGTTCTAACGCTTCTTAAAACGAGATATCGCATCTCATTTCTATGTTTCATGATGAGATATAATATTCATTGCGAAGTGTCATGAATACTTCGTACTCACTTCAAAATAATGTAAACGCGACACTTCCTTGCTAGGAAGTTGCGTTTGCGGATGTCTACGTATCGAACCAATAGGGTTCTAAGGCTTCTTATATCGCGATATCGCAGCTCATTTCTACGTTTCATGATAAGATATAATATTCGTTGTGGAGTGATATGTATACCTCGTACTCACTTCAAAGGAATGTAAATTCGACACGTCCATGCTAGGAAATAGCGTCTGCAGATGTCTACGTATCGTAGCAATAGAGGTCTAATGATTCTTAAAACGCAATATCGCATCCCATTTCTATGTTTCATGATATCATATAATATTCATTGCGAAGTGTCATGAATACCTCGCATACACTTCAAATGAATATAAGTGCGACACTTACTTGCTACTAAATAGCGTTTGCAAATGTCTACGTATCATAGCAATAGAGTTCTAATGAGTTTTAAATCGCGATATCACGTCTCACTTCTATGTTTTATGATATGATATAATATTCATTGCGAAGTGTCATGTCTACCTCGTACTCACTCCAAAAGAATGTAAATGCGACACTTCCTTGCTCAGAAATAGCGATTCCTGATATCTATGTATCGTAGCAATAGATTTCCAATGCTTCCTAAAACGCGATATAGGATCTCATTTCTTTGTTTCATGATAAGCTATAATATTTATTGCGAAATGTCATGTATACCTGGTACTCACTTCAAAGGAATGTTAATGCGACACTTACTTGCTAGGAAATAGCGCTTCCAGATGTCTACGTATCGTAGCAAGCGTGTTATAATGCTTCTTAAAACGAGATATCGCATCTCATTTCTATGTTTCATGATAAGATATAATATTCATTGTGGAGTGTTATGTATACCTCGTATTCACTTCAAAAGAATGTAAATGCGATACTTCCTTGCTAGGAAATAGCGTTTGCAGATGTCCACGTATCGAAGTAGTAGAATTCTAATGCTATTTAAATCGCGATATCGCATCTCGTTTCTATGTTTCATGATAAGATATAATATTCAATGCGAAGTGTCATGCATACCTCGTATTCCTTTCAAAAGAATGTAAATGCGACACTTCCTTGCTAGGCAGTAGCGTTTGCAGATGTCTACGTATCGTAGCAACAGAGTCCTAACGCTTCTTAAAATGCGATATCGCATCTCATTTCTGTGTTTCATGATAAGATATAATATTCATTGCGAAGTGCCATATTTGGCTTTTACACACTTCTAAAGAATGTAAATGCGACACTCCCTTGCTAGGAAATTGTGTTTGCCGATGTCTACGTATCGTAGCAATATAGTTCTAACGCTTCTCAAACGTGATATCGCATCTCATTTCTATGTCTCATGATAAGATATAATATTCATTACGAAGTGTCATGTATACCTCGTATTCACTTCAAAAGATTGTAAATGCGACACATCCTTGGTATGAAATAGCGTTGCACGTGTCTACGTGTCGAAGATATAGAGTTCTAGTGCTTCTTAAAACGCGGAATCGCATCCCATTTCTATTTCTCATGATAAGATATAATATTCATTGCGAATTGTTATGTATTCCTCGTCTACACTTCCAATGAATGTAAATGCGACACTTCCTTGCTAGGAAATAGCGTTTGCAGATGTCTACGTATCGTAGCAATGGAGTTCTAATGCTTCTTGAATCTCGATATCGCATCTCATTTCCATGATTCGTCATAAGATGTAATATTCATTGGGGAGTGTTATGTATACATCGTATTCACTTCAAAAGAATGTGAATGCGACCCTTCCGTTCTAGGAAATAGCGCTTGCAAATGTCTACGTATCGTAGCTATAGAGTTCTAGTGCTTCTTAAAACGCGGAGTCGCATATCATTTCTATTTTTCATGGTAAGATATAATATTCATTGCGAATTGTTATGTATTCCTCGTCTACACTTAAAATGAATGAAAATGCGACACATCCCTTCTAGGAAATAGCGTTCGCAGATGTCTACGTATCGTAGCAATAGAGTTCTAATGCTTTTTAAACCGCGATATCGCATCTCATTTCTGTGTTTCATGATAAGATACAATATTCATTGTGGAGTGTTATTATACCTCGTATTTACTTCAAGAGAATGTGAATGCGGCACTTCCTCTCTAGGAAATAGCGCTTGCAGATGTCTACGTTTCGAAGCAATAGAGTTCTAATGCTTCTTAAATCGCGATATCGCACCTCATTTCTATGTTTCATGATAAGATATAGTAATCATTGTGGAGTGTTATGTTTACCTCGTATTCACTTCATAGGAATGTAAATGCGACGCTCCCTTGCTAGGAAATAGCGTTTTCAGATGTCTGCGTATCGAAGCATTAGAGTTCTAATGCTTCTTAAAACGCGATATCGCATCTCATTTCTATTTTTAGCGATGAGGTATAATATTCATTGTGGAGCGTTATGTATACCTCGTAGTCACCTCAAAAGAATGTAAATGCGACACTTACATGCTATTAAATAGCGTTCGCAGATGTCTACGTATCGTAGGAATAGATTTCTAATGCTTCTCAAAACGCGACACCGCATCTCATTTCTATGGTTGATGATAAGATATAATATTCATTGCGTTGTGTCACTTATACCTCGCACACACTTCAAACGAATGTAAATGCGACACTTCCTTGCTATTAAATAGCATTTGCAGATGTCTATGTATCGAAGCAATAGAGTTCTAATGCTTCTTAAAATGCGATATCGCATCTCATTTCTATGTTTCGTGATATCATACAATATTCACTGCGAAGTGTCATGTATACATCGCATACACTTTAAATGAATGTAAATGCGACACATCCTTGCTAAGAAATAGCGTTTCCAGATGTCTACGTATCGAAGCAATAGAGTTCTAATGTTTCTTACAACGGGATATCGCATGTCACTTCCATGTTTCATGATAAGGTATAATATTCATTGTGGAGTGTTTTGTATAACCACGCATACACTTCAAATGAATGTAAATGCGACACTTCCTTGCTGGGAAATAGCGTTTGCAGATGTCTACGTATCCTAGCAATAGAGTTCTAACGATTTTTAAAACGCTATATCGCAACTCATTTCTATGTTTCATGATAAGATATAATATTCATTGCGAAGTGTCATGTATACCTAGTATTCACTTCAAATGAATGTAAATGCGACACTTCCTTGCTAGGAAATAGCGTTTGCAAATACCTACGTATCGTAGCAATGGTGTTCTAATGCCTCTCAAATCGCGATATCGCATCTCATATCTATTTTTCATGATAAGATATAATATTCATTGCGAAGTGTCATGTATACATCGTATTGGCTTCAAAAGAATGTAAACCCGATACTTCCTTGCTAGGAAATAGCGTTTTCAGTTGTCTACGTATCAAATCAATAGAGTTCTAATGCTTCTTAAAACACGATATTCGCATCTCATTTCTATGCTTCATGATAAGATATAATATTCATTGTGGTGTGTTATGTATACCTCGTCTTCACTTCAAAGGAATGTAAATGCGACACTTCCATGCTAGAAAATAGCGTTTGCAGATGTCTACGTGTCGTAGCAATAGGGTTCTAATGAGTTTTAAATCGCGATATCGCGTCTCATTCCTATGTTTTATGATAAGATATAATATTCATTGCGAAGTGTCACTTATACCTCGCATACACTTCAAATGAATGTAAATGCGACACTTCCTTGCTAGGAAATAGCGTTAGCAGATGTCTACGTATCGGAATAATAGAGTTCTAATGCATCTTATACCGCGATATCGCTTCTCATTTCTATGCTTCATGATAAGCTATAATATTCATTGCGAATTGTCATGTATACCTCGTATTCACTTCAAAAGAATGTAAACGCGACACTTCCTTGCTAGGAAATAAGGTTTGCAGATGTCTACGTATCGAAGCAGTAGAGATCTAATGCTTCTTAAAACGGGATACCGCATCTCATTTCTGTGTTTCATGGTAAGATATAATATACATTGTGGAGTGTTATGTATACCGCGTATACACTTCAAAAGAATATAAGTGCGACACTTCCTTCCAGGGAAGTAGCGTTTGCGGATGTCTGCCTATCGGAGCAATAGAGGTCTAATGCTTCTTAAATAGCGATATCGCACCTCATTTCCATGTTTCATGATGAGGAATAATATTCATTGCGAAGTGTCATGTATAACTCGTATTCACTTCAAAAGAATGTAAATGCGACACTTCCTTGCTCGGAGGTAGCGTTTGCAGAAGTCCACGTATCGAAGCAATAGAATTCTAATGCTTCTTAGATCGCGATATCGCATCTCATTTCTTTGTTTCATGATAAGATATAATATACATAGCGAATTGTCTTGTATGCCTCGTATTCACTGGAAAAGAATGTAAATGCGGTACTTCCTTGATAGCAAGTAGCGTTTGCAGATGTCTACGTAACGAAGCAACAGAGTTCTAATGCTTCTTAAATAGAGATATCGAATCTCATTTCTATGTCTTGTGTATATCGTATTCACTTCAAAAGAATGTAAATGCCGCACTTTCTTGCTAGGAAATAGCGTTGGCAGATGTCTACGTGCCGAAGCAATAGTGTTCTAATGCTCTTTAAATCGCCATATCGCATCTCATTTCTATGTTTCATGATAAGATATAATATTCATTGTGGAGTGTTATGTATACCTCGCTTTCACTTCAAAAGATAGTGTTCTAATGCCACTTAAATCGCAATATCGCATCTCATTTCTATGTTTCATGATAATATATAATATTCATTGCGAAGTGTCTCGTATACCTCGCATACACTTCAAATGAACGTAAATGCGACAATTCCTTGCTAGGAAATAACGTTTGCAGATGTCTAAGTGTCGCAGCAATAGTGTTCTAATGGCCTTTAAATCGCGATATCGCATCCCATTTCTATGTTTCATGATAGGATATAATATTTATTGCGAACTATCATGCATACCTCGTACTCACATCAAAAGAATGTAAATGCGGCAGTTCCTTGCTAGGAAATAGCGTTTGCAGATGTCTACGTACCGTAGCAATGGAGTTGTAACGCTTCTCAAAACGCGATATCGCATCCCATTTCTGTGTTTCATGATAAGATATAATATTTATTGCGAAGTGTCATGCATCCCTCGTATTCACTTCAAAAGAATGTAAATGCAACACTTCCTTGCTAGGAAATAGAGTTGGCAGCAGTCTGCGTATCGAAGCAATGGAGTTCTAACGCTTCTTAAAACGCGACGTCGCATCTCATTTCTATGCTTCATGATAAGATATAGTACTCATTACGAAGTGTCATGTATACCTCGTATTCACTCCAAATGAATGGAAATGCGACACTTCCATGCTAGGAAATTGCGTTTCCAGATGTCTACGTGTCGTAGCCATAGTGTTCTAGTGCTTCCTAAAACGCGATATCGCAACTCACTTCTATGTTTCATGATAGGATATAATATTCATTGTGCACTGCTACGTATACTTCGTATTCACTTCAAAAGAATGTAACTGCGACACTTCCTTGCTAGGAAATAGCGTTTGCAGATGTCTGAGTATCGAAACAATAGAGTTCTAATGCATCTTAAAACGAGATGTCGCATCTCGTATCTATGTTTCATGATAAGATATAATATTCATTGCGAAATGTCATGCATACCTCTCATTCACTTGAAAAGAATGTAAATGCGACACTTCCTTGCTAGAAAATATCGTTTGCAGATGTCTACGTTTCGAAGCAATAGAGTTCTAATCCTTCTTAAAACGCGATATCAAATCTCATTTTTATGTCTCATGATAAAATATAATATTCATTGCGAACTGTTATGTACTCCTCGTCTACACTTCAAATGAATATAAATGCGACACTTCCTCGCTAGGAAATAGCGTTTGCAGATGTCTATATATCGAAGCAATAGAGTTCTATTGCTTCTTAAAACGCCATATCGCATTTCATTTATATGTTTCATGATAGGGTATAATATTCATAACGATGTGTTATGTATACCTTGTATTCACATCAAAAGAATGTAATTGCGACATTTCCTTGCTAGGATGTAGCGTTTTCAGATTTCTACGTATCGTAGCAATAGATTTCTAATGATTCTCAAAACGCGATATCGCATATCATTTCTATCTTTCATGATAAGATATAATATTCTTTGCGAAGTGTCATGTATACATCGCATACACTTCATATGATTGTAAATGCGACACTTCCTCAGTAGGAAATAGCGTTTCCAGATGTCTACGTATCGTAGCAATACAGTTCTAATGCTTCTTGAATTGCGATATCGCATCTCATTTGTATGTTTCATGATAAGATATAATATTCATTGCGAAGTGTTATGTATACCTCGCATACACTTCAAGTGAATGTAATGCGACATTTCATTGCTAGGAAGCAGCGTTTGCAGATATCTGCGTATCGAAGCAATGGAGTTCTATTGCATCTTAAAATTAGATATCGCACCTCAATTCTATGTATCATGATAAGATATAATATTCATCGCGAAGTGTTATGTATACCTCGCATACACTTTATGTATGTAAATGCGACACTTCCTTGCTAGGAAATAGCGCTTGCAGATGTCTATATATCGAAGCAATAGAGTTCTAATGCTTCTCAAAACGCGATATCGCATCTCATTTCTGTGTTTCATGATAAGATATAATATTCATTGCGTAGTGTCATGTATACCTCTTATTCCTTTCAAAAGAAAGTAAACGCTACACATCCTTGCTAGCAAGCAGCGTTTGCAAATGTCTACGCATCGAAGCAATAGTATTTTAATGCTTCTTAAATAGCGATATCGCATCTCATTTCTATGTTTCACGACAAGCTATAATATTCATTGCGAAGCGTTATGTATGCCTCGCATACACTTCAAATGAATGTAAATGCGACACTTCCTTGCTAGGAAATATCGTTTGCAGATGTCTCCGTATCCAAGCAATAGGGATCTAATGCTACTTAAATCGCGTTATCGCATCGCACTGCTATGTTATGTGATAACGTATAATATTCATTGTGGAGTGTTATGTATACCCCGTATTCACATCAATAGATTGTAAATGCGATAGTTCCTAGAGCTATTAAATAGCTTTTGTAGATGTCTACGTATCGTAGCAATAGAGTTCTAATGCTTCTTAAATCGCGATATCGCATCTCATTTCTATGTTTTATGATAAGATATAATATTCATTGCGAAGTATCATGTATACCTCGTAACTACTTCGAAAGAACGTAAATGCGACACTTCAGTGCTAGGAAATAGCGTTTGCAGATGCCTACGTATCGTAGCAATAGAGTTCTAATGCTTCGTAAAATGCGATATCGCATCTCATTTCTATGTTTCATGATCAGATAAAATATTAATTGCGAAATGTCACTTATACCTCGCACACACTTCAAATGAATGTAAATGCGTCACTTCCTTCCTAGGAAATAGCCTTTTGCAGATCTTTACGCATCGTAACAATTGAGCTCTAATGCTTCCTAAGACGCGATACCGCATCTCATTTTTATGTTTCACGATAAGATATAATATTCACTGCGAATTGTCATTTATACCTCGTATTCACTTCAAAAGAATGTAAATGCGACACTTCCTTGCTAGGAAATAGCGTTTGCAGATGTGTACGTACCGTAGCAATAGAATTCTAATGCTTCTTAAACCGAGATGTCGCATCACATTTCTATGTTTCATGATAAGGTATAATATTCATTGCGAAATGTCATGTATACCTCGTATTCACTTCAAAAGAATGTAAATGCGACACTACCTTTCTAGGAAATAGCGTTTCCAGATGTCTACGTATCGAAGCAATAGATGTCAAATGCTTCTTAAATCGCGATATCGCATCTCATTTCTATGTTTCGTGATAAGATATAATATTCATTGTGCAGTGTTATGTATACACCGTAATCACTTCAAAAGAATGTAAATGCGACTCCTCCTTGCTAAGAAATAGTGTCTGCAGATGTCTACGTATCGTAGCAATAGAGTTCTAATGCTTCTTAAAACGCGATATCGCATCTCATTTTTATTTTTAGTAATGAGGTATAATATTCATTGTGGTGCGTTATGTATACCTCGTATTCACCTCAAAAGAATGTAGCTGCGACACTTGCATGCTATTAAATAGCGTTTGCCGATGTCTACGTAACGTAGCAATAGAGTTCTAATGCATCTTATATCGCGGTATCGCTTCTCATTTCTATGCTTCATGATGAAATATAGTATTCATTGCGAAGTGTCACTTATACCTCTCATACACTTCAAAAGAATGTAAATGGGACACTTCCTTGCTAGGAAATAGCGTTGGCAGCAGTCTACGTATCGAAGCAATGGAGTTCTAACGCCTCTTAGAACGCGATGTCGCTTCTCATTTCTATGCTTCATGATAAGATATAATATTCATTGCGATGTGTTATGTATACCTCGTATTCACTTCAAAAGAATGTAAATGCGGCACTTCCTAGCTAGGAAGTATTGACTGCTGATATCTACGTATCGAAGCAATAGAGATCTAATGCTTCTTAAATCACGATATCGTATCTCACATCTATGTTTCATGATATGATATGATATTCATTGCGAAGTGTATTCACTTCAAAAGAATGTAAATGCGGCACTTCCTAGCTAGGAAGTATTGACTGCTAATATCTACGTATCGAAGCAATAGAGTTCTAATGCTTCTTAAATCACGATATCGTATCTCACATCTATGTTTCATGATAAGATATAATATTCATTGCGAAGAGTCACGTATACCTCGTATTAACTTCAATAGAATGTAAATGCGGTACTTCCTTGCTAGGACGTATTGTTTGAAGATGTCTACGTATCGAAGCAATAGAGTTGTTATGCTTCTTAAATCGCGATATCGCATCTCACTTCTATGTTTCATGATAAGATATAATATTCATTGCGAAGTGTTATGTATTCCTGGTCTACACTTCAAACGAATGTATATGCGACACTACCTTTCTAGGAAATAGCGTTTCCAGATGTCTACGAATCAAAGCAATAGATGTCAAATGCTTCTTAAATCGCGATATCGCATCTCATTTCTATGTTTCAGGATAAGATATAATATTGCGAAGTGTTATGTATTCCTCGTATTCACTTCAATTGAATGTAACTGCGACACCTCCTTGCTAGGAAATAGCGTTTCCCGATGACTACGTATCGAAGCAATACAGTTCTAGTGCTTCATAAAACGCGATATCGCATCTCACTTCTATGTATCATGATAAGGTATAATATTCATTGTAGAGTGTTATGTATACCTCGTATTCACTTCAAAAGAACGTAAATGCGACACTTCCTTGCTATTAAATAGCGTTTGCAGATATCTATGTATCGAAGCAATAGATTTCTAATGCTTCTTAAACCGAGATATCGCATCTCATTGCTATGTTTCATGATAAGATATAATATTCATTGCGATGTGTCATGTATACCTCGCATTCACTTCAGAAGAATGTAAATGCGGCACTTCCTTGCTAGGGAGTAGCGTTTGCAGATGTCTACGTATCGAAGCCAGAGTGTTCTGATGCTTCTTAAATCGCAATCATGATATGATGTAATATTGTGACGTCAGGCGTAGCGCCTGCCACCCATTACATGTCAGCATCTTCGTAACCTCCAGCATCGACCCCTGGACACAGGCAACCTGCAATACTCGCCTGAAGTATCGGCAACCAGCAGAGTTCGCGCGCGCACGGCCGCACGCACTCAGTCGTGCCTGCAAGGACCGCTGTCTCGCTCGCACCTACGAGCAACCCTATCGCCCTCTCATCAGGAATTCCGCCCAACAGAGAGAAGAAGCCGCAGTCCGTCGCCGCAATGGGGACTTTTCCAGTTCAGGGAATCTACGTTGCCTGAACCTACATACTATTTCTAGAATAAGTCTATGATACTCATAGATATAAGTACTCGACACGAATTGTAACACACCACAACACACATGTAATTCTAAGTCCTTATTCTTAAGATTAGACGCTGAAGATGCGCCTGGGCTATCGGCACGTGCCGCCAGCCCCACCACGAGCCGCGAGTCCCCACTCGCTGGACCGCGCGCTCCCTACCACGAGCGCCTGCGACCGTAGCGCCTCACGAACCTAGGAGGTCCCAGACGCGCCTCGAGAGATACATTCGAGTCCTCGGTCTCCTAGAATTAACATCGAGCTTCAATCTCAAGCCGCCTCAATGTGGGGTCTAGGCTACGCGTTGCTATTTCCATTTTACTAGTTCTAACTTAGAATAATTTCACTTTTGTACACTTTAACTTAGAATATATTTTACTTTAGTTACTAAATCCAATCTACAAGTTCTTTTACCAGTTCTACTAGTTCCTATTCCAATAATTACTAAACCTAAACATAATATACTAGTTCTTACGTTAATACATTATTCTTAAAGTCCAAATTCTACGACGTGTTTCTTCCAACAACTGGGTTGCGTTTGTTCACCTTGAAGGAGTATAGAACTCAGCTTTGCGACGTTGCGATAGAGCGGACCACCGCTTATCCTTCTGAACATTGCCTGAAACTACAGAAAAACTGGGTGAATGAAACGTGGATCCGGTTCGCGAAGAACACGACGCGCGGGTCGTAAGAATTTTATGCGTTCACTTGTTCGTGAATAGCTAGGAGATACACCCCGATTCCTCGTACCGCAGCAACCTGTCGTCATCGTTCCGGTTCAGTCACAGTTTTCCGAAACGTCGATCAGCGCCGATCCGCCTGCCTCTGCAGCCAACGTCTCTGCAATATCCACAGTCTCCGCTGAATCTACTCTGCATCCAGACCGCTGTTCCCCGTTTTGCTGGAAGTTAATCAAAGTCACCGTCAACATCAACCGACCGATCGCTGCATCGATAACTACCAACGACCCTCGACGCACATTTTACCTGCGTATCGAAACCGAAGCTAGCGAAAGGTAAGGCTTTTCCATCATACCGCGAGTGTTTTTACCGCGTCGCGTAAGCCAAAAATATCGGACCCGGTCGTAACGCGTTCCCGCGGACCGAAAACCGTATAAATAGGCTCGTGTCGTGAAGCCTCCGGATAACGAAAAATTCTTTCGCCGGACGTGACAATATTCATTGTGCAGTGTTATGTATACCTCGTATTAGCTACAAAAGAATGTAAATGCGACACTATCTTGCTAAGAAATAGCGTCGGCAGATGTCTACGTATCGTAGCAATAGAGTTCTAATGCTTCTCAAAACGCGATATCACATCTACTTTCTATGTTTCATGATAAGATATAATATGCATTGTGGAGTGTTATGTACACCTCGTATTCACATCAAAAGAATGTAAATGTGACACTTCCTTGCTTGGAAATAGCGTTTGCAGATGTCTACGTATCGAAGCAATAGAGTTCTAAAGTTTCTTATAACGAGATATCGCATCTCATTTCTATGTTGCATGGCAAGATATAATATTCATTGTAAAGTGTTGTGTATACTTATTATTCACTCCAAAAGAATGTAAATGCGACACTTCCTTGCAAGGATATAGCGTTTGCAGATGTCTACGTATCGAAGCAATAGAGTTCTAATGCTTCTTAAAACGAGATATCGCATCTCATATCTATGTTTCATGATAAGATATAATATTCATTGCGAAGTGTTATGCATTCCTCGTCTACGATTCAAATGAATGTAAATGCGACACTTCCTTGCTAGGAAATAGCGTTTGGAGATTTCTACGTATCGTAGCAATGGAGTTCTAATGCTCCTTAAAACGCGATATCGCATCTCATTTCTACGTTTCATGACAAGGAACAGTATTCATTGCGAAGTGATATGTATACCTATTATTCACTTCAAAAGAATGTAAATGCGACACTTCCTTGCAAGGAAATAGCGTTTGCAGATGTCTACGTATCGAAGCAATAGAGTTCAAATGCTTCTTAAAACGAGATATCGCATCTCATATTTATGTTTCATGATAAGATATAATATTCATTGAAGTGTTATGGATTCCTCGTCTACACATCTAATGAATGTACATGCGACACTTCCTTGCTAGGAAATAGCGTTTACAGATGTCTACGTATCGTAGGGATGGAGCTCCAATGCATCTTAAAACGTAATACCGCATCTCATTTCTATGTTTCATGATAAGATGTAATATTCATTGCGAAGTGTTATGTATTCCTCGTCTACATTTCAAATGAATGTAAATGCGACACTTCCTTGCTAGGAAATAGCGTTTGCAGATGTTTACGTATCGTAGGGATAGAGTTCTAATGCTTCTTAAAACGCGATATCGCATCTCATTTCTATGTTGCATGGTAGGATTTAAAATTCATTGTAAAGTGTTATGTATACCTCGTATTCTCTTCAGAAGTATGTAAATGCGACACTTCCTTGCAAGGAAATAGCGTTTGCAGATGTCTACGTATCGTAGGAATAGAGTTCTTATGCTTCCTAAAACGAGATATCGCATTTCATTACAATGTTGCATGATAAGATATAATATTCATTGTAAAGTGTTATGTATACCTCGTATTCACTTCAGAAGAATGTAAATGCGACACTTCCTTGCAAGGAAATAGCGTTTGCAGATGTCTACGTATCGTAGCAATAGAGATCTTGTGCTTCTTAAAACGAGATATCGCATCTCATTACTATGTTGCATGATAAGATATAATATTTATTGCGAAGTGTTATGCATTCCTCGTCTACGATTCAAACGGATGTAAATGCGACACTTCCTTGCTAGGAAATAGCGTTTGCAGATGCTTACGTATCGTGGGGATAGAGTTCTAATGCTTCTTAAAACGCGATATCGCATCTCATTTCTATGTTTCATGGTAAGATATAATATGATTTGCGAAGTGTTATGTATTCCTCGTCTACATTTCAAATGAATGTAAATGCGACACTTCCTTGCAACGAAATAGCGTTTGCAGATGTCTACTTATCGTAGGGATGGAGTTCTTATGCTTCTTAAAACGTGATATCGCATCTCATATCTATGTTTCATGATAAGATATAATATTCATTGCGAAGTGTTATGCATTCCTCGTCTACGATTCAAATGGATGTAAATGCTACAATTCCTTGCTAGGACATAGCGTTTGCAGATGTCTACGTATCGAAGCAATAGAGTTCAAATGCTTCTTAAATCGAGATATCGCATCTCATTTCTATGTTTCATGATAAGATGTAATATTCATTGCGAAGTGTTATGTATTCCTCGCCTACACTTCAAATGAATGTAAATGCGACACTTCCTTGCTAGGAAATAGCGTTTGCAAATGTCTACGTATCGTAGCAATAGAGTTCTAATGCTTCATAAAACGCGATATCGCATCTCATTTCTATGTTTCATGGTAAGATATAATATGATTTGCGAAGTGCTATGTATTCCTCGTCTACACTTCAAATGAATGTAAATGCGACACTTCCCTGCAAGGAAATAGCGTTTGCAGATGTCTACGTATCGTAGCAATAGATTTCTAATGCTTCTTACAACGCGATATCGCATCTCATTTCTATGTTTCATGGTAAGATATAATATGATTTGCGAAGTGTCATGTATTCCTCGTCTACACTTCAAATGAATGTAAATGCGACACTTCCTTGCTAGGAAATAGCGTCTGCAGATGTCTAGGTATCGTAGCAATAGAGTTCTAATGCTTCTTAAAACGCGATATCGCATCTCATTTCTATGTTTCATGGTAAGATATAATATTCATTGCGAAGTGTTATGTATTCCTCGTCTACATTTCAAATGAATGTAAATGCGACACTTCCTTGCAACGAAATAGCGTTTGCAAATGTCTACGTATCGTAGCAATAGAGTTCTAATGCTTCTTAAAACGCGATATCGCATCTCATTTGTACGTTTCATGACAAGGTATAGTATTCATTGCGATGTGTTATGTATACCTATTATTCACTTCGAAAGAATGTAATTGCGACACTTCCTTGCAAGGAAATAGCGTTTGCAGATGTCTACGTATCGTAGGAATAGAGTTCTTATGCTTCCTAAAACGAGATATCGCATTTCATTACAATGTTGCATGATAAGATATAATATTCATTGTAAAGTGTTATGTATACCTCGTATTCGCTTCAGAAGAATGTAAATGCGACACTTCCTTGCAAGGAAATAGCGTTTGCAGATGTCTACGTATCGAAGCAATAGAGTTCAAATGCTTCTTAAAACGTGATATCGCATCTCATATCTATGTTTCATGATAAGATATAATATTCATTGCGAAGTGTTATGCATTCCTCGTCTACGATTCAAACGGATGTAAATGCGACACTTCCTTGCTAGGAAATAGCGTTTGCAGATGCTTACGTATCGTGGGGATAGAGTTCTAATGCTTCGTAAAACGTGATATCGCATCTCATTTCTATGTTTCGTGGTAAGATATAATATGTCACGTCCGGCGAAAGAATTTTTCGTTTATCCGGAGGCTTCACGACACGAGCCTATTTATACGGGTTTCGGTCCGCGGGAACGCGTTACGACCGGGTCCGATATTTTTGGCTTACGCGACGCGGTAAAAACACTCGCGATATGATGGAAAAGCCTTACTTTTCGCTGGCTTCAGTCTCGATACGCAGGTAGAATGTGCGTCGAGGGTCGTTGGTAGGTATCGATGCAGCGATCGGTCGGTTGATGTTGACGGTGACTTTGATTAACTTCCAGCAAAACGGGAAACAGCGGTCTGGATGCAGAATAGATTCAGCGGAGACTGTGGATATTGCAGAGACGTTGGCTGCAGAGGCAGGCGAATGGGCGTTGATCGGCGTTTCGGAAAACTGTGACTGATCCGGAACGATGACGACAGGTTGCTGCGGTACGAGGACTCGGGGTGTATCTCCCAGGTATTCACGAACAAGTGAACGCATAAAATTCTTACGACCCGCGCGTCGTGTTCTTCGCGAACCGGATCCACGTTTCATTCACCCAGTTTTTCTGTACTTTCAGGCAATGTTCAGAAGGATAAGCGGCGGTCCGCTCTACCGCAACGTCGCAAAGCTGAGTTCTATACTCCTTCAAGGTGAACAAACGCAACCCAGTTGTTGGAAGGAACACGTCGTAGAATTCGTAGTTCAAGAATAATGTTTTAACGTAAGAACTAGTATATTATGTTTAGATTTAGTAATTATTGGAATAGGAACTAGTAGAACTGGTAAAAGAACTTGTAGATTGGATTTAGTAACTAAAGTAAAATATATTCTAAGTTAAAGTGTACAAAAGTGAAATTATTCTAAGTTAGAACTAGTAAAATGGAAATAGCAACGCGTAGCCTAGACCCCACATTGAGGCGGCTTGAGATGGAAGATCGATGTTAACTCTAGAAGCCCGAGGACTCGAATGTCTCTCTCGAGGCGCGTCTGGGACCTCCTCGGTTCGCGAGGCGCTACGGTCGTAGGCGCTCGTGGTAGGGAGCGCGCGGTCCAGCGAGTGGGGACTCGCGGCTCGTGGTGGGGCTAGCGGCACGTGCCGATAGCCTAGGCGCATCTTAGCGTCTAATCTTAAGAATAAGGACTTAGAATTACATGTGTGTTGTGGTGTGTTACAATTCGTGTCGAGTACTTATATCTACGAGTATTATAGGCTTATTCTAGAAATAGTATGTAGGTTCAGGCAACGTAGATTCCCTGAACTGGAAAAGTCCCCATTGCGGCGACAGACTGCGGCTTCTTCTCTCTGTTGGGCGGAATTCCTGATGAAAGGGCGATAGGGTTGCTCGTAGATGCGAGCGATACAGCGGTCCTTGCATGTACGACTGAGTGCGTGCGGTCGTGCGCGCGCGAACTCTGCTGGTTGCCGATACTTCAGGCGAGTATTGCAGGTTGCCTGTGTCCAGGGGTCGATGCTGGAAGTTACGAGGATGCTGACGTATGTAATGGCTGGCAGGCGCTACGCCTGACGTCACAATGTAAATGCGACACTTCCTTGCTAGGAAATAACGATTGCAGATGTTTACGTATCGTAGGGATAGAGTTCTAATTCTTCTTAAAACACGATATCGCATCTCATTTCTATGTTGCATGATAGGATATAATATTCACTGTAAAGTGTTATGTATACCTCGTATTCTCTTCAGAAGAATGTAAATGCGACACTTCCTTGCAACGAAATAGCGGTTGCAGATGTCTACTTATTGTAGGGATGGAGTTCTTATGCTTCTTAAAACGTGATATCGCATCTCATATCTATGTTTCATGATAAGATATAATATTCATTGCGAAGTGTTATGCATTCCGCGTCTACGATTCAAATGGATGTAAATGCTACAATTCCTTGCTAGGACATAGCGTTTGCAGATGTCTACGTATCGAAGCAATAGAGTTCAAATGCTTCTTAAATCGAGATATCGCATCTCATTTCTATGTTTCATGATAAGATGTAATATTCATTGCGAAGTGTTATGTATTCCTCGCCTACACTTCAAATGAATGTAAATGCGACACTACCTTGCTAGGAAATAGCGTTTGCAAATGTCTACGTATCGTAGCAATAGAGTTCTAATGCTTCTTAAAACGCGATATCGCATCTCATTTCTATGTTTCATGGTAAGATATAATATGATTTGCGAAGTGCTATGTATTCCTCGTCTACACTTCAAATGAATGTAAATGCGACACTTCCCTGCAAGGAAATAGCGTTTGCAGATGTCTACGTATCGTAGCAATAGATTTCTAATGCTTCTTACAACGCGATATCGCATCTCATTTCTATGTTTCATGGTAAGATATAATATGATTTGCGAAGTGTCATGTATTCCTCGTCTACACTTCAAATGAATGTAAATGCGACACTTCCCTGCAAGGAAATAGCGTTTGCAGATGTCTACGTATCGTAGCAATAGATTTCTAATGCTTCTTACAACGCGATATCGCATCTCATTTCTATGTTTCATGGTAAGATATAATATTCATTGCGAAGTGTTATGCATTCCTCGTCTACGATTCAAATGGATGTAAATGCTACAATTCCTTGCTAGGACATAGCGTTTGCAGATGTCTACGTATCGAAGCAATAGAGTTCAAATGCTTCTTAAATCGAGATATCGCATCTCATTTCTATGTTTCATGATAAGATGTAATATTCATTGCGAAGTGTTATGTATTCCTCGCCTACACTTCAAATGAATGTAAATGCGACACTACCTTGCTAGGAAATAGCGTTTGCAAATGTCTACGTATCGTAACAATAGAGTTCTAATGCTTCTTAAAACGCGATATCGCATCTCATTTGTACGTTTCATGACAAGGTATAGTATTCATTGCGATGTGTTATGTATACCTATTATTCACTTCGAAAGAATGTAATTGCGACACTTCCTTGCAAGGAAATAGCGTTTGCAGATGTCTACGTATCGTAGCAATAGAGTTCTAATGCTTCTTAAAACGCGATATCGCATCTCATTTGTACGTTTCATGACAAGGTATAGTACTCATTGCGATGTGTTATGTATACCTATTATTCACTTCGAAAGAATGTAATTGCGACACTTCCTTGCTAGGACATAGCGTTTGCAGATGTCTACGTATCGAAGCAATAGAGTTCAAATGCTTCTTAAATCGAGATATCGCATCTCATTTCTATGTTTCATGATAAGATGTAATATTCATTGCGAAGTGTTGTGTATTCCTCGCCTACACTTCAAATGAATGTAAATGCGACACTTCCTTGCTAGGAAATAGCGTTTGCAAATGTCTACGTATCGTAGCAATAGAGTTCTAATGCTTCTTAAAACGCGATATCGCATCTCATTTCTATGTTTCATGGTAAGATATAATATGATTTGCGAAGTGCTATGTATTCCTCGTCTACACTTCAAATGAATGTAAATGCGACACTTCCCTGCAAGGAAATAGCGTTTGCAGATGTCTACGTATCGTAGCAATAGATTTCTAATGCTTCTTACAACGCGATATCGCATCTCATTTCTATGTTTCATGGTAAGATATAATATGATTTGCGAAGTGTCATGTATTCCTCGTCTACACTTCAAATGAATGTAAATGCGACACTTCCTTGCTAGGAAATAGCGTCTGCAGATGTCTAGGTATCGTAGCAATAGAGTTCTAATGCTTCTTAAAACGCGATATCGCATCTCATTTCTATGTTTCATGGTAAGATATAATATGATTTGCGAAGTGTTATGTATTCCTCGTCTACATTTCAAATGAATGTAAATGCGACACTTCCTTGCAACGAAATAGCGTTTGCAGATGTCTACTTATCGTAGGGATGGAGTTCTTATGCTTCTTAAAACGTGATATCGCATCTCATATCTATGTTTCATGATAAGATATAATATTCATTGCGAAGTGTTATGCATTCCTCGTCTACGATTCAAATGGATGTAAATGCTACAATTCCTTGCTAGGACATAGCGTTTGCAGATGTCTACGTATCGAAGCAATAGAGTTCAAATGCTTCTTAAATCGAGATATCGCATCTCATTTCTATGTTTCATGATAAGATGTAATATTCATTGCGAAGTGTTATGTATTCCTCGCCTACACTTCAAATGAATGTAAATGCGACACTTCCTTGCTAGGAAATAGCGTTTGCAAATGTCTACGTATCGTAGCAATAGAGTTCTAATGCTTCATAAAACGCGATATCGCATCTCATTTCTATGTTTCATGGTAAGATATAATATGATTTGCGAAGTGCTATGTATTCCTCGTCTACACTTCAAATGAATGTAAATGCGACACTTCCCTGCAAGGAAATAGCGTTTGCAGATGTCTACGTATCGTAGCAATAGATTTCTAATGCTTCTTACAACGCGATATCGCATCTCATTTCTATGTTTCATGGTAAGATATAATATGATTTGCGAAGTGTCATGTATTCCTCGTCTACACTTCAAATGAATGTAAATGCGACACTTCCTTGCTAGGAAATAGCGTCTGCAGATGTCTAGGTATCGTAGCAATAGAGTTCTAATGCTTCTTAAAACGCGATATCGCATCTCATTTCTATGTTTCATGGTAAGATATAATATTCATTGCGAAGTGTTATGTATTCCTCGTCTACATTTCAAATGAATGTAAATGCGACACTTCCTTGCAACGAAATAGCGTTTGCAAATGTCTACGTATCGTAGCAATAGAGTTCTAATGCTTCTTAAAACGCGATATCGCATCTCATTTGTACGTTTCATGACAAGGTATAGTATTCATTGCGATGTGTTATGTATACCTATTATTCACTTCGAAAGAATGTAATTGCGACACTTCCTTGCAAGGAAATAGCGTTTGCAGATGTCTACGTATCGTAGCAATAGAGTTCTAATGCTTCTTAAAACGCGATATCGCATCTCATTTGTACGTTTCATGACAAGGTATAGTACCCATTGCGATGTGTTATGTATACCTATTATTCACTTCGAAAGAATGTAATTGCGACACTTCCTTGCAAGGAAATAGCGTTTGCAGATGTCTAGGTATCGTAGCAATAGAGTTCTAATGCTCCTTAAAACGCGATATCGCATCTCATTTCTATGTATCGTGGTAAGATATAATATGATTTGCGAAGTGTTATGTATTCCTCGTCTGCACTTCAAATGAATGTAAATGCGACACTTCCTTGCAAGGAAATAGCGTTTGCGAATGTCTACCTATCGTAGCAATAGTGTTCTAATGCTCCTTAAAACGCGATATCGCATCTCATTTCTATGTTTCATGGTAAGAAATAATATGATTTGCAAAGTGTTATGTATTCCTCGTCTACAATTCAAATGAATGTAAATGCGACACTTCCTTGCTAGGAAATAGCGTCTGCAGATGTCTAGGTATCGTAGCAATAGAGTTCTAATGCTTCTTAAAACGCGATATCGCATCTCATTTCTATGTTTCATGGTAAGATATAATATGATTTGGGAAGTGTTATGTATTCCTCGTCTACACTTCAAAGGAATGTGAATGCGACACTTCCTCGCTAGGTAATAGCGTTTGCAGATGTCTACGTATCGTAGCAATAGATTTCTTATGCTTCTTAAAACGCGATATCGCATCTCATTTCTATATTTCATGGTAAGATATAATATGATTTGCGACGTGTTATGTATTCCTCTTCTACACTTCAAATGAATGTAAATGCGACACTTCCTTGCAAGGAAATAGCGTTTGCAGATGTCTGCGTATCGTAGCAATGGAGTTCTTATGATTCTTAAAACACGATGTCGCATCTCATTTCTATGTTTCATGGTAAGATATAATATGATTTGCGAAGTGTTATGTATTCCTCGTCTACACTTCAAATGAATGTGAATGCGACACTTCCTCGCTAGGAAATAGCGTTTGCAGATGTCTACGTATCGTAGCAATAGAGTTCTTATGATTCTTAAGACGCGATATCGCATGTCATTCCTATGTTTCATGGTAAGATATAATATGATTTGCGAAGTGTTATGTATTCCTCGTCTACAATTCATATGAATGTCAATGCGACTCTTCCTTGGAAGGAAAGAGCGTTTGCAGATGTCTACGTATCGTAGAAATAGAGTTCTTATGATTCTTAAAACACAATATCGCATCTCATTTCTATGTTTCATGGTAAGATATAATATGATTTGCGAAGTGTTATGTATTCCTCGTCTACACTTCAAATGAATGTAAATGCAACACTTCCTTGCAAAGAAATAGCGTTTGCAGATGTCTACGTATCGTAGCAATAGATTTCTAATGCTTCTTACAACGCGATATCGCATCTCATTTCTATGTTTCATGGTAAGATATAATATGATTTGCGAAGTGTCATGTATTCCTCGTCTACACTTCAAATGAATGTAAATGCGACACTTTCTTGCTAGGAAATAGCGTCTGCAGATGTCTAGGTATCGTAGCAATAGAGTTCTAATGCTTCTTAAAACGCGATATCGCATATCATTTCTATGTTTCATGGTAAGATATAATATGATTTGCTAAGTGTTATGTATTCCTCGTCTACAATTCAAATGAATGTAAATGCGACACTTCCTTGCTAGGAAATAGCGTCTGCAGATGTCTAGGTATCGTAGCAATAGAGTTCTAATGCTTCTTAAAACGCGATATCGCATCTCATTTCTATGTTGCATGATAGGATATAATATTCATTGTAAAGTGTTATGTATACCTCGTATTCTCTACAGAAGAATGTAAATGCGACACATCCTTGCAAGGAAATAGCGTTTGCAGAATTCTACGTATCGTAGCAATAGAGTTCTAATGCTCCTTAAAACGCGATATCGCATCTCATTTCAATGTTTCATGGTAAGATAAAATATGATTGGCGAAGTGTCATGTATTCCTCGTCTACACTTCAAATGAATGTAAATGCGACACTTCCTTGCTAGGAAATAGCGTCTGCAGATGTCTAGGTGTCGTAGCAATAGAGTTCTAATGCTTCTTAAAACGCGATATCGCATCTCATTTCTATGTTTCATGGTAAGATATAATATGATTTGCGAAGTGTTATGTATTCCTCGTCTACACTTCAAATGAATGTAAATGCGACACTTCCTTGCAAGGAAATAGCGTTTGCAGATGTCTACGTATCGTAACACTAGAGTTCTTATGATTCTTAAAACGCGATATCGCATTTCATTTCTATGTTTCATGGTAAGATATAATATGATGTGCGAAGTGTTATGTATTCCTCGTCTACACTTCAAATGAATGTAAATGCGACACTACCTTGCAAGGAAATAGCGTTTGCTGATGTCTACGTATCGTAGCAATAGATTTCTAATGCTTCTTAAAACGCGATATCGCATCTCATTTCTATTTTTCATTGTAAGATGTAATATGATTTGCGAAGTATTATGTATTCCTTGTCTACACTTCAAATGAATGTAAATGCGACACTTTCTTGCAAGGAAATAGCGTTTGCAGATGTCTACGTATCGTAGCCCTAGAGTTCTTGTGATTCTTAAAACGGGATATCGCATCTCATTTCTGTGTTTCATGGTAAGATATAATATGATTTGCGAAGTGTTATGTATTCCTCGTCTACACTTCAAATGAATGTAAATGCGACACTTCCATGCAAGGAAATAGCGTCTGCAGATGCCTAGGTATCGTAGCAATAGAGTGCTAATGCTTCTTAAAACGCGATATCGCATCTCATTTCTATGTTTCATGGTAAGATATAATATGATTTGCGAAGTGTTATGTATTCCTCGTCTGCACTTCAAATGAATGTAAATGCGACACATCCTTGCAAAGATATAGCGTTTGCAGATGTCTACGTATCGTAGCAATAGATTTCTAATGCTTCTTAAAACGCGATATCGCATCTCATTTCTATGTTTCATGGTAAGATATTTTATAATTTGCGAAGTGTTATGTATTCCTCGTCTACACTTCAAATGAATGTAAATGCGATACTTCCTTGCAAGGAAATGGCGTTTGCAGATGTCTACGTATCGTAGCAATGGAGTTCTTATGATTCTTAAAACACGATATCGCATCTCATTTCTATGTTTCATGGTAAGATATAATATGATTTGCGAAGTGTTATGTATTCCTCGTCTACACTTCAAAGGAATGTGAATGCGACACTTCCTCGCTAGGTAATAGCGTTTGCAGATGTCTACGTATCGTAGCAATAGATTTCTTATGCTTCTTAAAACGCGATATCGCATCTCATTTCTATGTTTCATGGTAAGATATAATATGATTTGCGACGTGTTATGTATTCCTCTTCTACACTTCAAATGAATGTAAATGCGACACTTCCTTGCAAGGAAATAGCGTTTGCAGATGTCTGCGTATCGTAGCAATGGAGTTCTTATGATTCTTAAAACACGATGTCGCATCTCATTTCTATGTTTCATGGTAAGATATAATATGATTTGCGAAGTGTTATGTATTCCTCGTCTACACTTCAAATGAATGTGAATGCGACACTTCCTCGCTAGGAAATAGCGTTTGCAGATGTCTACGTATCGTAGCAATAGAGTTCTTATGATTCTTAAGACGCGATATCGCATGTCATTCCTATGTTTCATGGTAAGATATAATATGATTTGCGAAGTGTTATGCATTCCTCGTCTACGATTCAAATGAATGTAAATGCGACACTTCCTTGCAAGGAAATAGCGTTTGCAGATGTCTAGGTATCGTAGCGATAGGGTTCTAATGGTTCTTAGAACGCGATATCGCATCCCATTTCTATGTTTCATGGTAAGATATAATATGATTTGCGAAGTGTTATGTATTCCTCGTCTACAATTCATATGAATGTCAATGCGACTCTTCCTTGGAAGGAAAGAGCGTTTGCAGATGTCTACGTATCGTAGAAATAGAGTTCTTATGATTCTTAAAACACAATATCGCATCTCATTTCTATGTTTCATGGTAAGATATAATATGATTTGCGAAGTGTTATGTATTCCTCGTCTACACTTCAAATGAATGTAAATGCAACACATCCTTGCAAAGATATAGCGTTTGCAGATGTCTACGTATCGTAGCAATAGATTTCTAATGCTTCTTAAAACGCGATATCGCATCTCATTTCTATGTTTCATGGTAAGATATTTTATAATTTGCGAAGTGTTATGTATTCCTCGTCTACACTTCAAATGAATGTAAATGCGATACTTCCTTGCAAGGAAATGGCGTTTGCAGATGTCTACGTATCGTAGCAATGGAGTTCTTATGATTCTTAAAACACGATATCGCATCTCATTTCTATGTTTCATGGTAAGATATAATATGATTTGCGAAGTGTTATGTATTCCTCGTCTACACTTCAAAGGAATGTGAATGCGACACTTCCTCGCTAGGTAATAGCGTTTGCAGATGTCTACGTATCGTAGCAATAGATTTCTTATGCTTCTTAAAACGCGATATCGCATCTCATTTCTATGTTTCATGGTAAGATATAATATGATTTGCGACGTGTTATGTATTCCTCTTCTACACTTCAAATGAATGTAAATGCGACACTTCCTTGAAAGGAAATAGCGTTTGCAGATGTCTAGGAATTGTAGCGATAGAGTTCTAATGCTTCTCAACACACAATATCGCACCTCATTTCTATGTTTCATGGTAAGATATAATATGATATGCGAAGTGTCATGTATTCCTCGTCTACACTTCAAATGAATGTAAATGCGACACTTCCTAGCAAGGAAATAGCGTTTGCAGATGTCTACGTATAGTAGCAATAGATTTCTAATGCTTCTTAAAAGGCGATATCGCATCTCATTTCTATGTTTCATGGTAAGATATAACATGATTTGCGAAGTGTTATGTATTCCTCGTCTACACTTCAAATGAATGTGAATGCGACACTTCCTCGCTAGGAAATAGCGTTTGCAGATGTCTACGTATCGTAGCAATAGAGTTCTTATGATTCTTAAAACGCGATATCGCATGTCATTCCTATGTTTCATGGTAAGATATAATATGATATGCGAAGTGTTATGCATTCCTCGTCTACGATTCAAATGAATGTAAATGCGACACTTCCTTGCAAAGAAATAGCGTTTGCAGATGTCTACGTATCGTAGCAATAGATTTCTAATGCTTCTTAAAACGCGATATCGCATCTCATTTCTACGTTTCATGGTAAGATATAATATGATTTGCGAAGGGTTATGTATTCCTCGTCTACACTTCATATGAATGTTAATGCGACACTTCCTTGCAAGGAAAGAGCGTTTGCAGATGTCTACGTATCGTAGCAATAGAGTTCTTATGATTCTTCAAACGCGATATCGCATCTCATTTCTATGTTTCATGGTAAGATATAATATGATTTGCGAAGTGTTATGTATTCCTCGTCTACAATTCATATGAATGTCAATGCGACTCTTCCTTGGAAGGAAAGAGCGTTTGCAGATGTCTACGTATCGTAGCAATAGAGTTCCTATGATTCTTAAAACACAATATCGCATCTCATTTCTATGTTTCATGGTAAGATATAATATGATTTGCGAAGTGTTATGTATTCCTCGTCTACACTTCAAATGAATGTAAATGCGACACTTCCTTGCAAAGAAATAGCGTTTGCAGATGTCTACGTATCGTAGCAATAGATTTCTAATGCTTCTTAAAACGCGATATCGCATCTCATTTCTATGCTTCATGGTAAGATATAATATGATTTGCGAAGGGTTATGTATTCCTCGTCTGCACTTCATATGAATGTTAATGCGACACTTCCTTGCAAGGAAAGAGCGTTTGCAGATGTCTACGTATCGTAGAAATAGAGTTCTTATGATTCTTAAAACACAATATCGCATCTCATTTCTATGTTTCATGGTAAGATATAATATGATTTGCGAAGTGTTATGTATTCCTCGTCTACACTTCAAATGAATGTAAATGCGACACTTCCTTGCAAAGAAATAGCGTTTGCAGATGTCTACGTATCGTAGCAATAGATTTCTAATGCTTCTTAAAACGCGATATCGCATCTCATTTCTATGTTCCATGGTAAGATATAATATGATTTGCGAAGGGTTATGTATTCCTCGTCTACACTTCATATGAATGTTAATGCGACACTTCCTTGCAAGGAAAGAGCGTTTGCAGATGTCTACGTATCGTAGCAATGGAGTTCTTATGATTCTTAAAACACGATATCGCATCTCATTTCTATGTTTCATGGTAAGATATAATATGATTTGCGAAGTGTTATGTATTCCTCGTCTACACTTCAAAGGAATGTGAATGCGACATTTCCTCGCTAGGTAATAGCGTTTGCAGATGTATACGTATCGTAGCAATTGATTTCTAATGCTTTTTAAAATGCGATATCGCATCTCATTTCTATGTTTCATGGTAAGATATAATATGATTTGCGAAGTGTTACCTACTGCTCGTCTACACTTCAAATGAATGTAAATGCGACACTTCCTTGAAAGGATATAGCGTCTGCAGATGTCTAGGTATCGTAGCGATTGAGTTCTAATGCTTCTCAACACACAATATCGCATCTCATTTCTATGTTTCATGGTAAGATATAATATGATTTGCGAAGTGTCATGTATTTCCTAGCAAGGAAATAACGTTTGCAGATGTCTACGTATAGTAGCAATAGATTTCTAATGATTCTTAAAACGCGATATCGCATCTCATTTCTATGTTTCATGGTAAGATATAATATGATTTGCGAAGTGTTATGTATTCCTCGTCTACACTTCAAATGAATGTAAATGCGACACTTCCTTGAAAGGAAATAGCGTTTGCAGATGTCTGCGTATCGTAGCAATGGAGTTCTTATGATTCTTAAAACACGATGTCGCATCTCATTTCTATGTTTCATGGTAAGATATAATATGATTTGCGAAGTGTTATGTATTCCTCGTCTACACTTCAAATGAATGTGAATGCGACACTTCCTCGCTAGGAAATAGCGTTTGCAGATGTCTACGTATCGTAGCAATAGAGTTCTTATGATTCTTAAGACGCGATATCGCATGTCATTCCTATGTTTCATGGTAAGATATAATATGATTTGCGAAGTGTTATGCATTCCTCGTCTACGATTCAAATGAATGTAAATGCGACACTTCCTTGCAAGGAAATAGCGTTTGCAGATGTCTAGGTATCGTAGCGATAGGGTTCTAATGGTTCTTAGAACGCGATATCGCATCCCATTTCTATGTATCATGGTAAGATATAATATGATTTGCGAAGTGTTATGTATTCCTCGTCTACACTTCAAATGAATGTAAATGCGACACTTCCTTGCAAGGAAATAGCGTTTGCAGATTTCTACGAATCGTAGCAATAGTGTTCTTATGATTCTTCAAACGCGATATCGCATCTCATTTCTATGTTTCATGGTAAGATATAATATGATTTGCGAAGTGTTATGTATTCCTCGTCTACACTTCAAATGAATGTAAATGCGACACTTCCTTGAAAGGAAATAGCGTTTGCAGATGTCTAGGAATTGCAGCGATAGAGTTCTAATGCTTCTCAACACACAATATCGCATCTCATTTCTATGTTTCATGGTAAGATATGATATGATATGCGAAGTGTCATGTATTCCTCGTCTACACTTCAAATGAATGTAAATGCGACACTTCCTAGCAAGGAAATAGCGTTTGCAGATGTCTACGTATAGTAGCAATAGATTTCTAATGCTTCTTAAAAGGCGATATCGCATCTCATTTCTATGTTTCATGGTAAGATATAACATGATTTGCGAAGTGTTATGTATTCCTCGTCTACACTTCATATGAATGTTAATGCGACACTTCCTTGAAAGGAAATAGCGTCTGCAGATGTCTAGGTATCGTAGCGATTGAGTTCTAATGCTTCTCAACACACAATATCGCATCTCATTTCTATGCTTCATGGTAAGATATAATATGATTTGCGAAGTGTCATGTATTTCCTAGCAAGGAAATAGCGTTTGCAGATGTCTACGTATAGTAGCAATAGATTTCTAATGATTCTTAAAACGCGATATCGCATCTCATTTCTATGTTTCATGGTAAGATATAATATGATTTGCGAAGTGTTATGTATTCCTCGTCTACACTTCAAATGAATGTAAATGCGACACTTCCTTGAAAGGAAATAGCGTTTGCAGATGTCTAGGAATTGTAGCGATAGAGTTCTAATGCTTCTCAACACACAATATCGCATCTCATTTCTATGTTTCATGGTAAGATATAATATGATATGCGAAGTGTCATGTATTCCTCGTCTACACTTCAAATGAATGTAAATGCGACACTTCCTAGCAAGGAAATAGCGTTTGCAGATGTCTACGTATAGTAGCAATAGATTTCTAATGCTTCTTAAAAGGCGATATCGCATCTCATTTCTATGTTTCATGGTAAGATATAACATGATTTGCGAAGTGTTATGTATTCCTCGTCTACACTTCAAATGAATGTGAATGCGACACTTCCTCGCTAGGAAATAGCGTTTGCAGATGTCTACGTATCGTAGCAATAGAGTTCTTATGATTCTTAAAACGCGATATCGCATGTCATTCCTATGTTTCATGGTAAGATATAATATGATATGCGAAGTGTTATGCATTCCTCGTCTACGATTCAAATGAATGTAAATGCGACACTTCCTTGCAAAGAAATAGCGTTTGCAGATGTCTACGTATCGTAGCAATAGATTTCTAATGCTTCTTAAAACGCGATATCGCATCTCATTTCTATGTTTCATGGTAAGATATAATATGATTTGCGAAGGTTTATGTATTCCTCGTCTACACTTCATATGAATGTTAATGCGACACTTCCTTGCAAGGAAAGAGCGTTTGAAGATGTCTACGTATCGTAGCAATAGAGTTCTTATGATTCTTCAAACGCGATATCGCATCTCATTTCTATGTTTCATGGTAAGATATAATATGATTTGCGAAGTGTTATGTACTCCTCGTCTACACTTCATATTAATGTTAATGCGACACTTCCTTGCAAGGAAAGAGCGTTTGCAGATGTCTACGTATCGTATCAATGGAGTTCTTATGATTCTTAAAAGACGATATCGCATCTCATTTCTATGTTTCATGGTAAGATATAATATGATTTGCGAAGTGTTATGTATTCCTCGTCTACACTTCAAAGGAATGTGAATGCGACACTTGCTCGCTAGGTAATAGCGTTTGCAGATGTCTACGTATCGTAGCAATTGATTTCTAATGCTTTTTAAAACGCTATATCGCATCTCATTTCTATGTTTCATGGTAAGATATAATATGATTTGCGAAGTGTTACCTACTGCTCGTCTACACTTCAAATGAATGTAAATGCGACACTTCCTTGAAAGGAAATAGCGTCTGCAGATGTCTAGGTATCGTAGCGATTGAGTTCTAATGCTTCTCAACACACAATGTCGCATCTCATTTCTATGTTTCATGGTAAGATATAATATGATTTGCGAAGTGTCATGTATTTCCTAGCAAGGAAATAGCGTTTGCAGATGTCTACGTATAGTAGCAATAGATTTCTAATGATTCTTAAAACGCGATATCGCATCTCATTTCTATGTTTCATGGTAAGATATAATATGATTTGCGAAGTGTTATGTATTCCTCGTCTACACTTCAAATGAATGTAAATGCGACACTTCCTTGAAAGGAAATAGCGTTTGCAGATGTCTAGGAATTGTAGCGATAGAGTTCTAATGCTTCTCAACACACAATATCGCATCTCATTTCTATGTTTCATGGTAAGATATAATATGATATGCGAAGTGTAATGTATTCCTCGTCTACACTTCAAATGAATGTAAATGCGACACTTCCTAGCAAGGAAATAGCGTTTGCAGATGTCTACGTATAGTAGCAATAGATTTCTAATGCTTCTTAAAAGGCGATATCGCATCTCATTTCTATGTTTCATGGTAAGATATAACATGATTTGCGAAGTGTTATGTATTCCTCGTCTACACTTCAAATGAATGTGAATGCGACACTTCCTCGCTAGGAAATAGCGTTTGCAGATGTCTACGTATCGTAGCAATAGAGTTCTTATGATTCTTAAAACGCGATATCGCATGTCATTCCTATGTTTCATGGTAAGATATAATATGATATGCGAAGTGTTATGCATTCCTCGTCTACGATTCAAATGAATGTAAATGCGACACTTCCTTGCAAAGAAATAGCGTTTGCAGATGTCTACGTATCGTAGCAATAGATTTCTAATGCTTCTTAAAACGCGATATCGCATCTCATTTCTATGTTTCATGGTAAGATATAATATGATTTGCGAAGGGTTATGTATTCCTCGTCTACACTTCATATGAATGTTAATGCGACACTTCCTTGCAAGGAAAGAGCGTTTGCAGATGTCTACGTATCGTAGCAATAGAGTTCTTATGATTCTTCAAACGCGATATCGCATCTCATTTCTATGTTTCATGGTAAGATATAATATGATTTGCGAAGTGTTATGTATTCCTCGTCTACAATTCATATGAATGTCAATGCGACTCTTCCTTGGAAGGAAAGAGCGTTTGCAGATGTCTACGTATCGTAGCAATAGAGTTCTTATGATTCTTAAAACACAATATCGCATCTCATTTCTATGTTTCATGGTAAGATATAATATGATTTGCGAAGTGTTATGTATTCCTCGTCTACACTTCAAATGAATGTAAATGCGACACTTCCTTGCAAAGAAATAGCGTTTGCAGATATCTACGTATCGTAGCAATAGATTTCTAATGCTTCTTAAAACGCGATATCGCATCTCATTTCTATGTTTCATGGTAAGATATAATATGATTTGCGAAGGGTTATGTATTCCTCGTCTGCACTTCATATGAATGTTAATGCGACACTTCCTTGCAAGGAAAGAGCGTTTGCAGATGTCTACGTATCGTAGAAATAGAGTTCTTATGATTCTTAAAACACAATATCGCATCTCATTTCTATGTTTCATGGTAAGATATAATATGATTTGCGAAGTGTTATGTATTCCTCGTCTACACTTCAAATGAATGTAAATGCGACACTTCCTTGCAAAGAAATAGCGTTTGCAGATGTCTACGTATCGTAGCAATAGATTTCTAATGCTTCTTAAAACGCGATATCGCATCTCATTTCTATGTTCCATGGTAAGATATAATATGATTTGCGAAGTGTTATGTATTCCTCGTCTACACTTCAAAGGAATGTGAATGCGACACTTCCTCGCTAGGTAATAGCGTTTGCAGATGTATACGTATCGTAGCAATTGATTTCTAATGCTTTTTAAAATGCGATATCGCAACTCATTTCTATGTTTCATGGTAAGATATAATATGATTTGCGAAGTGTTACCTACTGCTCGTCTACACTTCGAATGAATGTAAATGCGACACTTCCTTGAAAGGAAATAGCGTCTGCAGATGTCTAGGTATCGTAGCGATTGAGTTCTAATGCTTCTCAACACACAATATCGCATCTCATTTCTATGTTTCATGGTAAGATATAATATGATTTGCGAAGTGTCATGTATTTCCTAGCAAGGAAATAGCGTTTGCAGATGTCTACGTATAGTAGCAATAGATTTCTAATGATTCATAAAACGCGATATCGCATCTCATTTCTATGTTTCATGGTAAGATATAATATGATTTGAGAAGTGTTATGTATTCCTCGTCTACACTTCAAATGAATGTAAATGCGACACTTCCTAGCAAGGAAATAGCGTTTGCAGATGTCTACGTATAGTAGCAATAAATTTCTAATGATTCTTAAAACGCGATATCGCATCTCATTTCTATGTTTCATGGTAAGATATAATATGATTTGCGAAGTGTTATGTATTCCTCGTCTACACTTCAAATGAATGTAAATGCGACACTTCCTTGCAAGGAAAGAGCGTTTGCAGATGTCTACGTATTGTAGCAATAGAGTTCTTATGATTCTTAAAAAGCGATATCGCATCTCATTCGTATGTTTCGTGGTAAGATATAATATGATTTGCGAAGTGTTACCTACTCCTCGTCTACACTTCAAATGAATGTAAATGCGACACTTCCTTGAAAGGAAATAGCGTCTGCAGATGTCTAGGGATTGTAGCGATAGAGTTCTAATGCTTCTCAACACACAATATCGCATCTCATTTCTATGTTTCATGGTAAGATATAATATGATATGCGAAGTGTCATGTATTCCTCGTCTACACTTCAAATGAATGTAAATGCGACACTTCCTAGCAAGGAAATAGCGTTTGCAGATGTCTACGTATAGTAGCAATAGATTTCTAATGCTTCTTAAAAGGCGATATCGCATCTCATTTCTATGTATCATGGTAAGATATAATATGATTTGCGAAGTGTTATGTATTCCTCGTCTACACTTCAAATGAATGTAAATGCGACACTTCCTTGCAAGGAAATAGCGTTTGCAGATTTCTGCGTATCGTAGCAATAGAGTTCTTATGATACTTCAAACGCGATATCGCATCTCATTTCTATGTTTCATGGTAAGATATAATATGATTTGCGAAGTGTTATGTATTCCTCGTCTACAATTCATATGAATGTTAATGCGACACTTCCTTGCAAGGAAAGAGCGTTTGCAGATGTCTACGTATCGTAGCAATAGAGTTCTTATGATTCTTAAAACACAATATCGCATCTCATTTCTATGTTTCATGGTAAGATATAATATGATTTGCGAAGTGTTATGTATTCCTCGTCTACACTTCAAATGAATGTAAATGCGACACTTCCTTGCAAAGAAATAGCGTTTGCAGATATCTACGTATCGTAGCAATAGATTTCTAATGCTTCTTAAAACGCGATATCGCATCTCATTTCTATGTTTCATGGTAAGATATAATATGATTTGCGAAGGGTTATGTATTCCTCGTCTGCACTTCATATGAATGTTAATGCGACACTTCCTTGCAAGGAAAGAGCGTTTGCAGATGTCTACGTATCGTAGAAATAGAGTTCTTATGATTCTTAAAACACAATATCGCATCTCATTTCTATGTTTCATGGTAAGATATAATATGATTTGCGAAGTGTTATGTATTCCTCGTCTACACTTCAAATGAATGTAAATGCGACACTTCCTTGCAAAGAAATAGCGTTTGCAGATGTCTACGTATCGTAGCAATAGATTTCTAATGCTTCTTAAAACGCGATATCGCATCTCATTTCTATGTTCCATGGTAAGATATAATATGATTTGCGAAGTGTTATGTATTCCTCGTCTACACTTCAAAGGAATGTGAATGCGACACTTCCTCGCTAGGTAATAGCGTTTGCAGATGTATACGTATCGTAGCAATTGATTTCTAATGCTTTTTAAAATGCGATATCGCAACTCATTTCTATGTTTCATGGTAAGATATAATATGATTTGCGAAGTGTTACCTACTGCTCGTCTACACTTCGAATGAATGTAAATGCGACACTTCCTTGAAAGGAAATAGCGTCTGCAGATGTCTAGGTATCGTAGCGATTGAGTTCTAATGCTTCTCAACACACAATATCGCATCTCATTTCTATGTTTCATGGTAAGATATAATATGATTTGCGAAGTGTCATGTATTTCCTAGCAAGGAAATAGCGTTTGCAGATGTCTACGTATAGTAGCAATAGATTTCTAATGATTCATAAAACGCGATATCGCATCTCATTTCTATGTTTCATGGTAAGATATAATATGATTTGAGAAGTGTTATGTATTCCTCGTCTACACTTCAAATGAATGTAAATGCGACACTTCCTAGCAAGGAAATAGCGTTTGCAGATGTCTACGTATAGTAGCAATAAATTTCTAATGATTCTTAAAACGCGATATCGCATCTCATTTCTATGTTTCATGGTAAGATATAATATGATTTGCGAAGTGTTATGTATTCCTCGTCTACACTTCAAATGAATGTAAATGCGACACTTCCTTGCAAGGAAAGAGCGTTTGCAGATGTCTACGTATTGTAGCAATAGAGTTCTTATGATTCTTAAAAAGCGATATCGCATCTCATTCGTATGTTTCGTGGTAAGATATAATATGATTTGCGAAGTGTTACCTACTCCTCGTCTACACTTCAAATGAATGTAAATGCGACACTTCCTTGAAAGGAAATAGCGTCTGCAGATGTCTAGGGATTGTAGCGATAGAGTTCTAATGCTTCTCAACACACAATATCGCATCTCATTTCTATGTTTCATGGTAAGATATAATATGATATGCGAAGTGTCATGTATTCCTCGTCTACACTTCAAATGAATGTAAATGCGACACTTCCTAGCAAGGAAATAGCGTTTGCAGATGTCTACGTATAGTAGCAATAGATTTCTAATGCTTCTTAAAAGGCGATATCGCATCTCATTTCTATGTATCATGGTAAGATATAATATGATTTGCGAAGTGTTATGTATTCCTCGTCTACACTTCAAATGAATGTAAATGCGACACTTCCTTGCAAGGAAATAGCGTTTGCAGATTTCTGCGTATCGTAGCAATAGAGTTCTTATGATACTTCAAACGCGATATCGCATCTCATTTCTATGTTTCATGGTAAGATATAATATGATTTGCGAAGTGTTATGTATTCCTCGTCTACAATTCATATGAATGTTAATGCGACACTTCCTTGCAAGGAAAGAGCGTTTGCAGATGTCTACGTATCGTAGCAATAGAGTTCTTATGATTCTTAAAACACAATATCGCATCTCATTTCTATGTTTCATGGTAAGATATAATATGATTTGCGAAGTGTTATGTATTCCTCGTCTACACTTCAAATGAATGTAAATGCGACACTTCCTTGCAAAGAAATAGCGTTTGCAGATGTCTACGTATCGTAGCAATAGATTTCTAATGCTTCTTAAAACGCGATATCGCATCTCATTTCTATGTTTCATGGTAAGATATAATATGATTTGCGAAGGGTTATGTATTCCTCGTCCACACTTCATATGAATGTTAATGCGACACTTCCTTGCAAGGAAAGAGCGTTTGCAGATGTCTACGTATCGTAGCAATGGAGTTCTTATGATTCTTAAAACACGATATCGCATCTCATTTCTATGTTTGATGATAAGATATAATATTCATTGCGAAGTGTCTTGCATATCACGCATACACTTCAAACGAATTAAAAGGCGACACTTCCTTGCTAGGAAATAGCGATGGCAGATGTCTACGTATCGAAGCAACAGAGTTCTAATGCTTCTTAAATCGCCACATCGCACCTCATTTCTATGTTTCATGATAAGATATAGTATTCATTGTGGATTGTTATGTATACCACGTATCCACATCAAAAGAATGTAAATACGACACTTCCTTGCTAGGAAATAGCGTTTGCAGATGTCTACGTATCGAAGTAATAGAGTTCTAATGCTTCTTAAATCGTCATATCGCATCTCATTTCTATGTTTCATGATAAGATATAGTTTTCATTGTGCTGTGTTATGTAGTCACCGTATTCACAAAAAAAGAATGTAAATACGACACTTTTTCGCTAGGAACCAGCGTCTGCAGATATCTACGTATCGTAGCAATAGAGTTCTAATGCTTCTTAAAACGCGATATCGCATCTCATTTCTATGTTTCATGATAACATATAATATTCATTGCGAAGTTTCTTGTATACCTCTCATACACTTCATATGATTGTAAATGCGACACTCCCTTGCTAGGAAATAGCGTTTGCAGTTATATACGTATCGTAGCAATAGAGTTCTAATGCTTCTTAAGTCGCGATATCGCATCTCATTTCTATGTTTCATGATAAGATATAATATTTATTGTGAATTGTCATGCATACCTCGTAATCGCTTCAAAAGAATGTAATGCTACACTTCCTTGCTAGGAAATAGCGTTGGTAGATGTCTACGTATCGAAGCAATAGAGTTCTATTGCTGCTTAAATCGCAATATCCCATCTCATTTCTATGTTTCGTGATAAGATATAATATTCATTGTGGAGTGTTATGTATACCTCGGCTACACTTCCTAAGAATGTAAATGTGACACTTCCTTGCTAGGAAATAGCGACTGCAGACGTCTACGTATCGTATCAATAGAGTTCTAATGCTTCTTAAATCGCGATATGCTTCTCATTTCTATGTTTCATGATGAGATATAATATTCATTGTGGAGTGTCATGTCAACCTCGTATTCACTTCAAAAGAATGTAAATGCGGCACTTCCTTGCTAGGAAGTAGCGATTATAGTTGTCTCCGCATCGAAGCAATATTGTTCTAATGCTTCCCAAATCGCGATATCGCATCTCATTTCTATGTTTCATGACAACATACACTATTCATTGCGATGTTTTATGTATTCCACGCCTACACTTCAAATGTATGTAAATGCGGCACTTCATTTCTAGGAAATAGCGTTTCCAGATGTCTACGTATCGAAGCAATGGAGTTCTAATGCTTCTGAAAACCGGATGTCGCATCACATTTATATGTTTCATGATATGATATAATATTCATTGCGAAGTGTCATGTATACCTCGTATTCACTTCAGAAGAATGTAAATGCGACACTTCCATGCTAGGAAATAACGTGTGCAGATGTCTAAGTATTGTAGCAATAGAGTTCTAATGCCTCTTAAGACGCGATATCGCATCTCACTGCTATGTTTCATTATAAGATATAATAATCATTGCGAAGTGTCATGTATAGCTCGCATAAACTTCAAATGAATGTAAATGCGACACTTCCTTAATTGGATATAACGTTTGCAGATGTCTACGTATCGAAGCAGTAGAGTTCTAGTGCTTCTTAAAACGCGATATCGCATCTCATTTCTGAGTTTCTTGATAAGTTGTAATATTCGTTGCGAAGTGTTATGTATACCACGCATACACTAACAATGAATGTAAATGCGACACTTGCTTGCCTGGAAATAGCGTTTGCAGATGTCAACATATCGTAGCATTAGGGTTCTAATGCTTCTCAAAATGCGATAGCGCTTCTCATTTCTATGTTTCATAATAGGATATAATATTCATTGCGAAGTGTCATGTATACATGGCATACACTTCAAATGAATGTAAATGCAACACTTCCTTGCTAGGAAATAGCGAAAACAGATGTCTACGTATCGTAGCTGTAGTGTTCTAATGCTTCTTAAAACGCGAAATCGCCCCTCATTTCTATGTTTCATGATGAGATATAATATTAATTGTGAAGTGTTATGTATACCTCTCATTCACTTCAAATACATGTAAATGCGACACTTCCTTGCTAGGAAATAGCATTTGCAGATGCCTACGTATCGTAGCAATACAGTTCTAATGCTTCTTAAAACGCGATATCGCATCTGATTTCTATGTTTCATGATAAGATATAATATTCATTGTGGAGTGTCATGTATACCTAGCATACACTTCAAATGAACGTAAATGCAACACCTCCTTTCTAGGAAACTACGTTTCCATATGTCTACTCTTAGAAGCAATAGAGTTCCAATGCTTCTTGTAACGCGAGATTGCATCGCATTTCTATGGATCATGATAAGATATAATATTCATTGCGAACTGTCATGTATACCTCGCGTTCTCTTCAAATGAATGAAAATGCTACACTTCCTAGCTAGGTAATAGCGTTTGCAGATGTCTACGTATCGAAGCAATAGGGTTCTATTTCTTCTAAAAACGAGATATCGCATCTCATTTCTATTTCTCATGATAAGATGTAATATTCATTGCGAAGTGTTATGAATACCTCGTAATCACTTCAAAAGAATATAAATGCGACACTTCCTTGCTAGGAAGTAGCGTTTGCAGATGTCTACGTATCGTAGCTGTAGTGTTCTAATGCTCCTTAAAACGCGATATCGCCCCTCATTTCTATGTTTCATGATGAGATATAATATTAATTGTGAAGTGTTATGTATACCTCTCATTCACTTCAAATACATGTAAATGCGAAACTTCCTTGCTAGGAAATAGCGTTTGCAGATGTCAACGTATCGATGAAATAGAGTTCTTATGCTTCTCAAATCCCGATATCGCATCTCATTTTTATGTTTCATGATAAGATATAATATTCATTGCGCAGTGTTATGTATACCTCGTATTCACTTCAAAAATGTAAATGCGACACTTCCTTGCTAGGAAATAGCGTTTGCAGATGTATGTGTATCGAAGCAATAGTATTCTAATGCTTCTTAAATCGCCATATCGCATCTCATTTCTATGTTTCATGATGAGATATAATATTCATTGCGATGTGTCACTTATACCTCGCATACACCACAAATGAGTGTAAATGCGACACTTCCTTGCTGGGAAATAGCATTTCCAGATGTCTACGTATCGTAGCAATAGAGTTCTAATGCTTCTTAAAACGTGATATGACATCTCATTTCTATGTTTCGTGATAAGATGTAATATTCATTATGGAGTGTTAGGTATGCTTCGTATTCACATCAAGAGAATGTAAATGCGACACTTACTTGCTAGGAAGTAGCGTTTGCAGATGTCTACGTATCGAGGCAATAGAGTTGCCATGCTTCTTAAAACGAAATTTCGCAGCTCATTTCTATGTTTCATGATAAGATATAATATTGCGAAGTGTCACTTATACCTCGGATACACTTCAAATGAATGTAAATGTGACACTTCATTGCTAGGAAATAGCGTTTGGGGATGTCTACGTATCGAAACAATAGAGTTCTAATGCTTCTTAAAACGCGATATCGCATAGCATTTCTATGTCTCATTATAAGATAAAATATTCATTGCGGAGTGTCATGTATACCTCGTATTCACTTGAAAAGAATGTAAATGCAGCACTTCCTTGCTAGGAAGTAGTGTTTCCAGATGTCTAGGTATCGAAACAATAGAGTTCTAATGCATCTTAAAACGAGATGTCGCATCTCATTTCTATGTTTCATGATAAGATATAATATTCATTGCGAGGTGTAATGAATACCTCGTATTCACTTGAAAGTAATGTAAATGCGGCACTTCCTTACTAGGAAATAGCGTTTCCAGACATCTACGTATCGTAGCAGTAGAGATCTAATGCTTCTTAAAGCGCGATATCGCTTCCCATTTCTATGTTTCATGATAAGATATAATATTCATTGCGAAGTGTCTTGAATACCTCGCATACACTTCAAATGAATGTAAATGCGACACTTCCTTGCTAGGAAATAGCGGTGGCAGTTGTCTACGTAACGAAGCAATAGAGTTCTAATGCTTCTTAAAACGCGAAATCGCTCCCCATTTATATGCTTCATGCTAAGATATAATATTCATTGTGGAGTGTTATGTATACCTCGTATTCCTTTCAAAAGATTGTAAATGCGACACTTCGTTGCTAGGAAGTAGCGTTTGCAGATGCCTACGTATCGAAGCAATAGAGTTCTAATGCTTCTTAAATCGCCATATAGCATCTCATTTCTATATTTCGTGATAAGATATAATATTCATTGTGGAGTGTTATGTATACCTCGTATTTACTTCAGATGAATGTAAATGCGACACTTCCTTGCTAGGAAATAGCGTTTGCAGATGTCTACGTAACGACGCAATAGATTTCTGACGCTTCTTAAATTGCGATATCGCATATCATTTCTATGTTTAATGATAAGATATAATAATAATTGTGGAGTGTTATGTATACCTCGCATACACTTCAACTGAATGTAAATGCGACACTTCCTTGCTGGGAAACAGCGTTTGCAGATGTCTACGTGTCGAAGCAATAGAGTTCTAGCGCTTCTTAAATCGCGATATCGCATCTCATTTCTATGACTCATGATATGATGTAATACTCATTGCGAAGTGTTATGTATACCTCGCATACACTTCAAAAGCATGTAAATGTGACATTTCATTGCTAGGAAATAGCATTTGCAGATGTCTACGTATCGTAGCAATAGAGTTTTAATGCTTCTTAAAACGCGATATCGCATTTCATTTCTATGTTTCATAATAATATATAATATTCATTGCGAAGTGACATACATACCTCGCATTCACTTCAAAACAATGTAAATGCGACACTTCCTTGCTAGGAAATAGCGTCTCCACATGTCTACGTATTGAAACAATAGAGATCTAATGCTTCTGAAAACGCGGTAACGCATCTCATTTCTATGTTTCATGATAAGATATAATATTTATTGCGAAGTGTCACTTATACCTCGTATTCACTTCAAATGTATGTAAATGCGACACTTCCTTGCTAGGAAATAGCGTTTGCAGATGTCTAAGTATCGAAACAATAGAGTTCTAATGCTTCTTAAAACGCGATATCGCATAGCATTTCTATGTCTCATTATAAGATAAAATATTCATTGCGGAGTGTCATGTATACCTCGTATTCACTTGAAAAGAATGTAAATGCAGCACTTCCTTGCTAGGAAGTAGCATTTCCAGATGTCTAGGTATCGAAACAATAGAGTTCTAATGCATCTTAAAACGAGATGTCGCATCTCATTTCTATGTTTCATGATAAGATATAATATTCATTGCGAGGTGTAATGTATACCTCGTATTCACTTGAAAGTAATGTAAAAGCGGCACTTCCTTACTAGGAAATAACGTTTCCAGACATCTACGTATCGTAGCAATAGAGATCTAATGCTTCTTAAAGCGCGATATCGCTTCCCATTTCTATGTTTCATGATAAGATATAATATTCATTGCGAAGTGTCTTGAATACCTCGCATACACTTCAAATGAATGTAAATGCGACACTTCCTTGCTAGGAAATAGCGGTGGCAGTTGTCTACGTAACGAAGCAATAGAGTTCTAATGCTTCTTAAAACGCGAAATCGCTCCCCATTTATATGCTTCATGCTAAGATATAATATTCATTGTGGAGTGTTATGTATACCTCGTATTCCTTTCAAAAGATTGTAAATGCGACACTTCGTTGCTAGGAAGTAGCGTTTGCAGATGCCTACGTATCGAAGCAATAGAGTTCTAATGCTTCTTAAATCGCCATATAGCATCTCATTTCTATATTTCGTGATAAGATATAATATTCATTGTGGAGTGTTACGTATACCTCGTATTTACTTCAGATGAATGTATCATAGAAATGGAGATCTAATGCTTCTTAAAACGCGATATAGCATCTCATTTCTATGTTTCATGATAACATATAATATACATTGCGATGTGTCATGTATACCTCGCATACGCTTCAAATGAATGTAAATGCGACACTTCCTTGCTAGGAAATAGCGTTTGTAGGTGTCTACGTATCGAAACAATAGAGTTCTAATGCATCTTAAAACGCGATATCGCACCTCATTTCTATGTCTCATGATAATATATAATATTCATTGCGAAGTGACATGCATACCTCGCATTCACTTCAAAACAATGTAAATGCGACACTTCCTTGCTAGGAAATAGCGTCTCCACATGTCTACGTATTGAAACAATAGAGTTCTAATGCTTCTTAAAACGAGATGTCGCATCTCATTTCTATGTTTCATGATAAGATAAAATAATCATTGCGAAGTGTCACTAATACCTCGCATACACTTCAAATGAATGTAAGTGCGACACTTCGTTGCTAGGATATAGCGATGGCATATGTCTGCGTATCGAAGCAACAGAGTTCTAATGCTTCTTAAATCGCGATATCGCATCTCATTTCTATGTTTCATGATAAGATATAATATTCATTGTGGAGTGTTATGTATACCTCGTATTCACATCGAAAGAATGTAAATGCGACACTTCCTTGCTTGGAAATAGCGTTTGCAGATGTCTACGTATCGAAACAACAGAGTTCTAATGCTTCTTAAAACGAGATGTCGCATCTCATTTCTATGTTTCATGGTAAGATAAAATAATCATTGCGAAGTGTCACTTATACCTCGGAAACACTTCAAATGAATGTAAATGTGACACTTCATTGCTAGGAAATAGCGTTTGCAGATGTCTACGTATCGTAGCAATAGAGATCTAATGCTTCTGAAAACGCGATAACGCATCTCATTTCTATGTTTCATGATAAGATATAATATTTATTGCGAAGTGTCACTTATACCTCGTATTCACTTCAAATGAATGTAAATGCGACACTTCCTTGCTAAGAAGTAGCGTTTGCAGGTGTCTACGTATCGAAGCAGTAGAATTCTAATGCTTCTTTAATCGCCATATCGCATTTCATTTCTATGTTTCATGATAAGATATAATATTCATTGCGAAGTGTCTTGTATACCTCGCATATACTTCAAATGAATTTAAATGCGGCACTTCATTGCTAGGGAATAGCATTGGCAGATGCCTACGTATCGAAGCAATAGAGATCTAATGCTTCTTAAAACGAGATATCGCATCACATTTCTATCTTTTACGATAAGATATAATATTCATTGCGGAGTGTCATATATACCTCGTATTCCTTTCAAAAGATTGTAAATGCGACACTTCATTGCAAGGAAGTAGCGTTTGCAGATGCCTACGTATCGAAGCTATAGAGTTCTAATGCTTCTTTAATCGCCATATCGCATTTCATTTCTATGTTTCATGATAAGATATAATATTCATTGTGGAGTGTCATGTATACCTCATTTTCACTTCAAAAGAATGTAAATGCGACACTTCCTTGCTAAGAAGTAGCGTTTGCAGATGTCTACGTATCGATGCAATAGAGTTCTAACGCTTCTTAAATCGCGATATCGCAGATCATTTCTATGTTTCATGATAAGATATAATATTCATTGCGAAGTGTCTTGTATACCTCGCATATACTTCAAATGAATTTAAATGCGACACTTCATTGCTAGGGAATAGCATTGGCAGATGTCTACGTATCGAAGCAATAGAGATCTAGTGCTTCTTAAAACGAGATATCGCATCTCATTTCTATCTTTTACGATAAGATATAATATTCATTGCGGAGTGTCATATATACCTCGTATTCCTTTCAAAAGATTGTAAATGCGACACTTCATTGCTAGGAAGTAGCGTTTGCAGATGCCTACGTATCGAAGCAATAGAGTTCTAATGCTTCTTTAATCGCCATATCGCATTTCATTTCTATGTTTCATGATAAGATATAATATTCATTGCGAAGTGTTATGTATACCTCGCATACACTTCAAATGAATGTAAATGCGACACTTCCTTTCTAGGAAATAGCGATTGCAGATGTCTACGTATCGAAGCAAAAGTGTTCTAATGCTTCTTAAAACGAGATATCGCATCTCATTCCTATGTTTCATGGTAAGATATATTATTCATTGCGAAGTATCACATATACATCGGAAACACTTCAAAGGAATGTAAATGCGACACTTGCTTGCTAGGAAATAGCGTCTGCAGATGTCTACGTATCATAGAAATGGAGATCTAATGCTTCTTAAAATGCGATATAGCATCTCATTTCTATGTTTCATGATAAGATATAATATACATTGCGATGTGTCATGTATACCTCGTATACGCTTCAAATGAATGTAAATGCGGCACTTCCTTGCTAGGAAATAGCGTTTGTAGGTGTCTACGTATCGAAACAATAGAGTTCTAATGCATCTTAAAACGCGATATCGCACCTCATTTCTATGTCTCATGATAATATATAATATTCATTGCGAAGTGACATGCATACCTCGCATTCACTTCAAAAGAATGTAAATGCGACACTTCCTTGCTAGGAATAAGCGTCTGCCAAATGTCTACGTATCGAAGCAACATAGTTCTAATGCTTCTTAAAACGAGATATCGCATCTCATTTCTACGTTTTATGATAAGATATAATATTCACTGCGGAGTGTCATGTATACCTCGTATTCACTTCCAACGAACGTAATTGCTGCACTTCCTTGCTAGGAAATAGCGTTGGCAGATGTCTACGTATCGAAGCAATAGTGTTCTAATGCTTCTTATATCGCCAAATCGCATCTCATTTCTATGTTTCATGATAAGATATAATATTCATTGTGAATTGTTATGTATACCTCGTACTCACTTCAAATGAATGTAAATGCGACACTTCCTTGCTAAGAAGTAGAGTTTGCAGATGTCTACGTATCGAAGCAGTAGAATTCTAATGCTTCTTTAATCGCCATATCGCATTTCATTTCTATGTTTCATGATAAGATATAATATTCATTGCGAAGTGTCTTGTATACCTCGCATATACTTCAAATGAATTTAAATGCGACACTTCATTGCTAGGGAATAGCATTGGCAGATGTCTACGTATCGAAGCAATAGAGATCTAGTGCTTCTTAAAACGAGATATCGCATCTCATTTCTATCTTTTACGATAAGATATAATATTCATTGCGGAGTGTCATATATACCTCGTATTCCTTTCAAAAGATTGTAAATGCGACACTTCATTGCTAGGAAGTAGCGTTTGCAGATGCCTACGTATCGAAGCAATAGAGTTCTAATGCTTCTTTAATCGCCATATCGCATCTCATTTCTATGTTTCATGGTAAGATATATTATTCATTGCGAAGTATCACATATACATCGGATACACTTCAAATGAATGTAAATGCGACACTTCCTTGCTAGGAAATAGCGTTTGCAGATGTCTACGTATCGTAGAAATAGTGTTCTAACGCCTCATAAGACGCGATATCGGATCCCATTTCTATGTTTCATGATAGGATATAATATTCATTGCGAAGTGTCACGTACACCTCATATTCACTTCAAAGTAATGTAAATGCGACACTTTCTTGTTAGGAAGTAGCGTTTGCAGATGTCAAGGTATCGAAGCAATAGCGTTGCAATGCTTCTTAAATCGAGATATCGCATCTCCTTTCTATGTTTCATGATAAGATATAATTTTCATTGCGAAGTGTCTCGTACTCACTTCAAAAGAATGTAAATGCGACACTTCCTTGCTAGGACGTTGCGTTTGCAGATGTCTGCGTATCGATGCAGTAGAGTTCTAATGCTTCTTAAATCGCGATATCCCATCTCATTTCTATGTTTCATGGTAAGATATAATATTCTTTGCGAAGTGGCATGTATACCTCGCATACACATCAAATGAATGTAAATGCGACACTTCCGTGCTAGGAAGTAGTGTCACGTCCTAGCGAACAAATTATTCGTTTCCCAGGAGGCTGTATGACACAAGCTTTTTAGTCGAAAATTCGGTCCGGTATAAAACGCGTATGACCGGGTTCGTCGATTCTGGCAAGACGCGGGCACCGTAAACAATCGCGAACGCGTGTAAGGAAGGATTTTACTTACCTTTCGCTAATTTCCCTCTCCTGCTTTCAGATGTGGCGATCGTCGAGGGTCGTTCTCGGGGGAGGAGACGGCGTACGGCTGGCTGTTATCGGCGTTGTGACGGTGGAGCTGCGATGAATGTCGACGTCCGTCAATGAACGAAGAATTCTGGCGTTTCACCAACGCATTCCGCACGAGATAATGGATTAAATTCTTCCTCCCGGCGCGAAGAGTTCGTTTATAAACACTCAAGTTATTACGAACTTGGAAGAATTTGTATTAAAATATAATTGAATGTAGAAATGGAGTTGGAATGAACTAGAACTTGATGTGGTAGAAAAATAATAAAGTATATTCTAAATCAAAGAGTACAAGAACAATTATTTCTAAGTATTAAGACTAGGTTAACTATGAATTAGGAATTAGAACAAAGACTTTAGAACTAGGAACCTCATCGATGCTGCGCGACGGCCCTAAGGCGCGACTTGGAAGAGACTTGGAATTGGAAGTACCCGAAGGCGAGATAGAACTGTACCGTACTGACGGTACTGACTGACTGTGTCTCCCAAGATGCGTCTGCGACCTCCTCGACTCTCGGAGCGCTTCGGTCGCGTGCGAACGTAGGTGGGAGTATGTGGACGCCGTAGTAGTAGTGGGGTCTCGGCGTTGCGTGGTGGGGTTAGCGGCGCGTGCCGCTGAGGCGGTCGCGATCTCGCGCGTCGCGGCTTATTTAATTAGCGCTCTTATGATTATAGAGATACAAGTATGAAATTAGAATCTCGTAGAGGTTGATTCACCTGGTACGTCCCTGGAGTGAGCGAGAGGGCGAGTTTCCCTGCAGGTAAGAGTGAGACGGTGGATGGCACCTTGAGTGGGAGCGAGACAGCGCACATGGTCCTTGGTGCGAGCGAGATGGCGCACGAGGTCCTCGGTGTGAGTGAGAAAGAATGCGTTGCCCTTGGAGCGAGGGAGAAGGCGAACACATCTGCGGGTGCGAGTGAGACGGAGGGTAGGTCCCTTGGAGTGAGAGAGACGGCGAGCATCTCTGTGGGTGCGAGTGAGACGGAGGGTATGTCCCCTGGAGTGAGAGAGACGGCGAGTTGCGCCTGTGTGTTGCAGGTGGTGCAGGCGCGTGAGGGTGGTTGCTGTGGTGCGTTGAGAGGGTGGCAGGCGGCACGCCTGACGTCACAGTAGCGTTTGCAGATATCTACGTATCGAAGCAGTAGAGTTCTAATGCTTCTCAAAACGCGATATCGCATCTCATTTCTATGTCTCATGATGAGATATAATATTCATTGCGAATTGTCATGAGTATCTCGGATACACATCAAATGAATGTAAATGCGACACTTCCGTACTAGGAAGATGCGTTTGCAGATATCTACGTATCGAAGCAATAGAGTTCTAATGCTTCTAAAAACGCGATATCGCATCTCATTTTTATGTTTCATGATAAGATATAATATTCATTACGAAGTGTTATGTATTCCTCGTCTACACTTCAAATGAATGTAAATGCGACACTTCCTTGCTAGGAAAAAGCGTTTTCTGATGTCTACGTATCGTAGCAATAGAGTTATAATGCTTCTTAAATGGCGATATCGCATTTCATTTCTATGTTTAGTGATAAGGTATAGTATTCATTGTGGAATGTTGCGTATTCCTCGTATTCATTTCAAAAGAATGTAAATGCGACTCTTCCTTGCTAAGAAACAGCGTCTGCAGATGTCTCCGTACCGAAGCAATAGAGTCTAATGCTTCTTAAAACGAGATGTCGCATCTGATTTCTATGTCTCATGATAAGATATAATATTAATTGCGAAGTATCATGTATTCTTCGTATTCACTTCAAGAGAATGTAAATGCGACTCTTCCCTGCTATTAAATAGCGCTTGAAAATGTCTACGCACCGTAGCAACAGAGTTCTAAAGCTTCTAAAAACAAGATATCGCATCTCATTTCTATGTTTCATGATAAGATATAATAATCATTGCGAAGAGTCATGAATACCTCGTATTCACTTCAAAAGAATGTAAATGCGACACTTCCATGCCAGGAAATAGCGTTTGCAGATGTCTACGTATCGCAGCAATAAAGTTCTAATGCTTCATAAAACGTGATATCGCACCTCACTTCAATGTTTCATGATAAGAGATAATAATCATCGCGAAGTGTCATGTATACCTCGTATTCACGTCAAAAGAATGTAAATGCGACACTTCATTGCTAGGAAGTAGCGTTTGCAGATGTCTACTTATCGAAGCAATAGATTTCTAATGCTTCTTAAAACGAGATGTCGAATCTCATATCTATGTCTGATGATAAGATATATTATTCATTGCGAAGTGTCATGTATTCCTCGTATTCACTTCAAAAGAATGTAAATGCGATACTTCCTTGCTAGGAAGTAGCGTTTGCAGTTGTCTACGTATCGAAGCAATAGAGTTCTAATGCTTCTTAGAACGAGATGTCGCATCTCATTTCTATGTTTCATGATAAGATATAATATTCATTGCGAAGTGTCACGTATACCTAGTCTTCACTTCAAGCGAATGTAAATGCGACACATCCTTGCTGGGAAATAACGTTTTCTGATGTCTACGTATCGTAGCAATAGAGTTGTAATGCTTCTTGGAACGCGATATCGCATACCATTTCTATGTTTCATGATAAGATATAATACACATTGCGAAGAGTTATGCATACCTCGTATACACTTCAAATGAATGTAAGTGCGATACTACCTTGCTAGGAAGTAGCGTTTGCACTTGTCTACGTATCGAAGCAATAGAGTTATAATGTTTCTTAAAACGAGATGTCGCATCTCATTTCTATGTTTCATGATGAGATATAATATTCATTACGAAGTGTTGTGTATTCCTCGTCTACACTTCAAATGAATGTAAATGTGACACTTCGTTACTAGGAAAAAGCGTTTCCAGATGTCTACGCAACGAAGCAATAGAGTTCTAATGCTTCTTGAAACGCGATATCGCATCACATTTCTATGTTTCATGATAACCTGTAACACTCATTGCGAAGTGTTATGTATTCCTCGTCTACACTTCAAATGAATGTAAATACGACACTTCTTTGCTAGGAAATAGTGCTTCCAGATATCTACGTACCGAAGGAGTAGAGTTCTAATGCTTCTTAAAACGAGATATCGCATCTCATTTCTATGTTTCATGACAAGATAAATTATTCATTGCGAATTGTCATGTATTCCTCGTATTCACTTCAAACGAATGTAAATGCGACACTTCCTTGCTATTAAATAGCGTTTGCAGATGTCTACGTATCGAAGCAATAGAGTTCTAATGCTTCTTAACTCGCGATATCGCATCTCATTTCTATGTTTCGTGATTAGATATAATATTCATTGCGAAGTGTATTGTATACCTCGTATTCACTTCAAAAGAATGCACATGCGGCACTTCCATGCTAGGAAGTGCATTTGCAGATGTCTACGTATCGATGCAATAGAGTTCTAATGCTTCTTAAATTACGATATCGCATCCCATTTCTATGTTTCGCGATAAGATATAATACTTATTGTGCAGTGTTATGTATACCTCGTATTCACTTCAAATGCAGGAAAATGGGACACTTCTTTGCTAGGAAGAAGCGTTTCCAGATGTCTACGTATCGAAGCAATAGGGTTCTAATGCTTCTTAAAACGCGATATCGCATCTCATTTCCATGGTTCATGATAAGATATAATACTCATTGCGAAGTGTCATGTATACCTCGTGTTCACTTCAAAGGAATGTAAATGCGACACTTCCTTGCTAGGAAATAACGTTTGCAGATGCTTACGTATCGTAGCAATACAGTCCTAATGTTTCTTAAAACGCGATAACGCATCTCATTTGTATGTTTCATGATTAGATATAATAATCATTGAGGAGTGTTAGGTATACCTCGTATTCACTTCGAAGGAATGTAAATGCGACACTTCCTTGCTGGGAAATAGCGTTTGCAGATGTCTACGTATCGCATCAATAGGGTTCTAATGCTACTTAAAACGAGATATCGCATCTCATTTCTATGTTTCATGATAAGATACAATATTCATTGCGAAGTGCCATGTATACATCGTATTCACTTCAAAACAATGTAAATGCGACACTTCCTTGCTAGGAAATAGCATTTGCAGATGTCTACGTATCGTAGCATTAGTTTTCTTATGCTTCTTAAATTGCGATATCGCATCTCACTTCTATGTTTCATGATAAGATATAATTTTCATTGCGAAGTGTTATGTATTCCTCGTAATCACTTCAAGACCATGTAAGTCGGACACATTCTTGCTAGGAAATAGCGTTTGCATATGTCTACGTATCGTGGTATTGGAGTTCTAATGCTTCCTAAAACGCGATATCGCTTCTCATTTCTACGTTTCATGATAAGATATAATATTCATTGCGGAATGTTATCTATACCTCGTATCCACGTCAAAAGAATGTAAATGCGACACTTCCTTACTAGGAAGTAGCGTTTGCAGATGTCTACGTAGCGTATCACTAGAGTTATAATGCCTCTCTAAACGCCATATCGCATCTTATTTGTATGTTTCATGATAAGACATAATATTCATTGCGAAGTGCTATGTATTCCTCGTCTTCAAAGGAATGTAAATGCGACACTTCCCTTCTAGGAAATATCGTTTCCAGATGTGTACGTATCGAAGCAATAGAGCTCTAATGCTTCTCTAAACGGGACATCGCATCTCATTTCTATGTTTCATGATAAGATATAATATTCATTGCGAAGTGTCATGTATACCTCGTATCCACTTCTAAAGAATGTAATTGCGACACTTCTCGGCAAGGAAATAGCGTTTGCTGATGTGTTCTTATCGTAGCAATAGAGTTGTAATGCTTCCTAAAAGGCGATATCGCATCTCATTTGTATGTTTCATGTTAAGATATAATATTCATTGCGAAGTGTCATGTATACCTCGTATTCACTTCAAACGAACGTATATGTGACACTTCCTTGCTAGGCAAAAGCGTCTGCAGATGTCTACGTATTGTAGCAATAGGGATCTAATGCTTCTTAAAACTCGATATCGTATCTCATTTCTATGTTTCATTATAAGATATAATATTCCTTGCGAAGTGTCTTCTATACCTCGCATACGCTTCAAATGAATGTAAATGCGACACTTTCTTGGCAGGAAATAGCGTTGGCTGATTTCTACGCATCGAAGCAATAGATTTCTGTTGGTTCTTAAAACGAGATATCGCATCTCATTTCCACGTTTCATGATGAGATATAATATTCGTTGCGAAGAGTCTTGTATACCTCGTATTCACTTCCAAAGAATGTGAATGCAACATTTCCATGCTAGGAAATGGCGTTTGCAGATGTCTACGTATCGTAGCATTACAGTTATAATGCTTTTTGAAGCGCGATATTGCATCTCATTTCTATGTTTCAGGATAAGATAAAATATTCATTGCGAAATGTCATGTATACCACGTATTCACTTCAAAAAATTGTATATGAGACTCTTCCTTGCTAGGAAATAGCGTTTCCAGATATCTACGTATCGTAGCAATAGTGTTATAACGCTTCTTAAAACGCCATATCGCATCTCATTTCTATGTTTCATGATAAGATATAATATTAATTGCGAAGTGTCATGTGTACCTCGTATTCACTTCAAATGAATGTAAATGCGACACTTCCTTGCTAGGAAATAGCGTTTGCAGATGTCTACGTATCGAAACAATAGAGTTCTAATGCTTCTCGAAACGCGATATCGCATCCCATTTCTATGTCTCACGATAAGATATAATATTCATTGCGGAGTGTATACCTGGGATACTCTTCAAATGAATGTAAATGCGACACTTCCTTGCTAGGAAATAGCGTTTGCAGATGGCTACGTACCGAAGCAATAGTGTTCTAATGCTTCTCAAAAGGCGATATCGCATCTCATTTCTATGTTTCATGATAAGATATAATGTTCATTGCGTAGTGTCATGTATGCCTCGGATACACTTCAAATGAATGTAAATACGACACTTCCTTTCTAGGAAATTACATTTCCAGATGTCTACGTATCGTAGCAATAGGGTTCTAATGCTTCTTAACACGCGATATCGATTCTCATTCCTTGGTTTCATGATAAGATATAATATTCATTGTGGGGTGTTAGGTATACCTCGTATTCACTTCAAAAGAATGTAAATGCGACACTTCCATGCTAGGAAATAGCGTTTGCAGATGTCTCCGTATCGAAGCAACATGGTTTTAATGCTTCTTAAACCGAGTAATCGCATCTCATTTCCATATTTTACGACAAGATATAATATTCATTGTGGATGGTTATGTATACCACGTATTCACTTTAGATGAATGTAAATCCGGCACATCCTTGCTAGGAAATAGTGTTGGCAGATGTCTACGCATCGAAGCAATAGAGTTATAATGCTTCTTAAAACGCGATATCGCAGCTCATTTCTTTGTTTCATGATAAGATATAATATTCATTGTGGATTGTTATGTATACCTCGTATTCACTTCAGAAGAATGCGAATGCGACACTTCCTTGCTAGGCAATAGCGTCGGCAGATGTCTACGTATCGATGCAATAGAGTTCTAATGCTTCCTAAATCGCCATATCGCATCTCATTTCTGTGTTTCATGATAAGTTATAATATTCATTGCGAAGTGTCATGTTTAACTCGTACTCAATTCAGTAGAATGTATTTGCGACACTTGCTTGCTAGGAAATAGCGTTCGCAGATGTCTACGTATCGAAGCAATAAAGTTCTAATGCATCTTATATCGCGATATCGCATCTCATTTCTATGTTTCATGATAATATATAATATTCATTGTGCAATGTTATGTATACCTCGCATTCACTTCAAAAGATTGTAAATGCGACACTTCCTTGCTAGGAAATAGCGTTTGCAGACGTCTAAGTATCGAAGCAATAGAGTTCTAATGCTTCTTGAAACAGGATATCGCATCTCATTTCTATGCTTTATGATAAGATATAATATTCATTGCGAAGTTTCATGTATTCCTCGTACACACTACAAATGAATGTAAATGCGACACTTCCTTGCTAGGAAATAGACTTTGCAGATGTCTACGTATCGTAGCAAGCCTGTTATAATACTTCTCAAAACGCAAAATCGCATCCCATTTCTATGTTTCATGATAAGATATAATATTCATTGTGGAGTGTTATGTATACCTCGCATACACTTCAAATGAATGTAAATGCGACACTTCCTTCCTAGGAAGTAGCGTTTGCAGATGTCTACGAATCGAAGCAATAGAGTTCTAATGCTTCTTAAATCGCGATATCGCATATCATTTCTATGTTTCGTGATAAGATATAATATTCATTGCGAAGTGTCGTGTGTACCTCGCAATCACATCAAATGAATGTAAATGCGACACTTCCTTGCTAGGAAATAGTGTTGGCAGATGTCAACGTATTGAAGCAATAGAATTTTAATTCTTCTTAAATCGTCATATCGCATCTCATTTCTATGTTTCACGATAAGATATAATATTCATTGCGAAATGTCATGTGTACTTCGTATTCACTTGAAAACAATGTAAATGCGACACTTCCCTGCTAGGAAATAGCGTCTGCAGATGTCTACGTATCGTAGTAATAGAGTTCTAATGCATCTTAAAACGCTATATCGAATCTCATTTCTATGTTTCATGATAAGATATAATATTCATTCTGGAGTGTTATGTATACCTCGTATTCGCTTCAATAGATTGTAAATGCGACACTTCCTTCCTAGGAATTAGCGTTTGCAGATGTCTACGTATCGTAGCAATAGAGTTCTAAGGCTCCTTAAAACGCGATATCGCATCTCATTCCTATGAATCATGATAAGATGTAATATTCATTGCGAAGTTTTTAGTATACCTCGCATACACTTCAAATGACTGTAAATGCGACACTACCTTGCTTGGAAATAGCGTTTGCAGATGTCTACGTATCGAAGCAATATAATACATATGTAATGTATTATTAGCAAGCAATATATACATATATAATGCTTCTTAAATCGTCATATCGCATCTCATTTCTATGTTTCATTATAAGATATGATATTCATTGTGCAGTGTTATGTATACCTCGTATTCACATCAAATGAATGTAAATGCGACACTTCCTTGCTAGGAAATGGGGTCTGCAGATATCTACGTATCGTAGCAATAGAGTTCTAATGCTTCTTAAATCGCCATATCGCATCTCATTTCTATGTATCATGGTAAGATATAATATTCATTGCGAAGTGTCATGTATACCTCGTGTTCACTTCAAAGGAATGTAATGCGACACTTCCTTGCTAGGAAATAGCATTTGCAGATGTCCACGTATCGTAGCAATAGAGTTCTAATGCTTCCTAAAACGCGAAATCGCATCACATTTCTATGTTTCATGATAGGATATAATATTCATTGCGAAGTGCCACTTATGCCTCGCATACACTTAGAATGAATGTAAATGCGACACTTCATTGCTAGGAAATAGCGCTTGCAGATGTCTACGTATCTAAGCAATAGTGTTCTAATGCTTCTTAAAGCGGGATACCGCATCTCATTCCTATGTATCATGATAAGATATAATATTCATTGCGAAGTGTCATGTGTACCTCGTATTCACTTCAAAAGAATGTAAATGCCACACTTCCTTCCTAGGAAATAGCGTTTGCAGATGTACACGTATCGAAGCAATAGAGTTCCAATGCTTCTTAAAACGGGATATCGCATCTCAATTCTATGTCTCATGATAAGATATAATATACATTGCGAAGTGTCATGTATACATCGTATTCACTTCAAAAGAATGCAAGTGCGACACTTCCTTGCTTGGAAATGACGTTTCCAGATGTCCACGGATCGAAGCAACAGAGTTCTAATGCTTCTTAAAACGCGATGTCGCATTTCATTTCTATGTTTCATGATAAGATATAATGTTCATTGTGGAGTGTTGTATGTACCTCGTATTCACTTCAAAAGAATGTAAATGCGACACTTCCATGCTAGGAAATAGCGTTTGCAGATGTCTCCGTATCGAAGCAACATGGTTTTAATGCTTCTTAAACCGAGTAATCGCATCTCATTTCCATATTTTACGACAAGATATAATATTCATTGTGGATGGTTATGTATACCACGTATTCACTTTAGATGAATGTAAATCCGGCACATCCTTGCTAGGGAAATAGTGTTGGCAGATGTCTACGCATCGAAGCAATAGAGTTATAATGCTTCTTAAAACGCGATATCGCAGCTCATTTCTTGTTTCATGATAAGATATAATATTCATTGTGGATTGTTATGTATACCTCGTATTCACTTCAGAAGAATGCGAATGCGGACACTTCCTTGCTAGGCAATAGTGTCGGCAGATGTCTACGTATCGATGCAATAGAGTTCTAATGCTTCCTAAATCGCCATATCGCATCTCATTTCTGTGGTTTCATGATAAGTTATAATATTCATTGCGAAGTGTCATGTTTAACTCGTACTCAATTCAGTAGAATGTATTTGCGACACTTGCTTGCTAGGAAAATAGCGTTCGCAGATGTCTACGTATCGAAGCAATAAGTTCTAATGCATCTTATATCGCGATATCGCATCTCATTTCTATGTTTCATGATAATATATAATATTCATTGTGCAATGTTATGTATACCTCGCATTCACTTCAAAAGATTGTAAATGCGACACTTCCTTGCTAGGAAATAGCGTTTGCAGACGTCTAAGTATCGAAGCAATAGAGTTCTAATGCTTCTTGAAACAGGATATCGCATCTCATTTCTATGCTTATGATAAGATATAATATTCATTGCGAAGTTTCATGTATTCCTCGTACACACTACAAATGAATGTAAATGCGGACACTTCCTTGCTAGGAAATAGACTTTGCAGATGTCTACGTATCGTAGCAAGCCTGTTATAATACTTCTCAAAACGCAAAATCGCATCCCATTTCAATGTTTCATGATAAGATATAATATTCATTGTGGAGTGTTATGTATACCTCGCATACACTTCAAATGAATGTAAATGCGACACTTTCCCTTCCTAGGAAGTAGCGTTTGCAGATGTCTACGAATCGAAGCAATAGAGTTCTAATGCTTCTTAAATCGCGATATCGCATATCATTTCTATGTTCCGTGATAAGATATAATATTCATTGCGAAGTGTCGTGTGTACTCGCAATCACATCAAATGAATGTAAATGCGACACTTCCTTGCTAGGAAATAGTGTTGGCAGATGTCAACGTATTGAAGCAATAGAATTTTAATTCTTCTTAAATCGTCATATCGCATCTCATTTCTATGTTTCACGATAAGATATAATATTCATTGCGAAATGTCATGGTGTACTTCGTATTCACTTGAAAACAATGTAAATGCGACACTTCCCTGCTAGGAAATAGCGTCTGCAGATGTCTACGTATCGTAGTAATAGAGTTCTAATGCATCTAAAACGCTATATCGAATCTCATTTCTATGTTTCATGATAAGATATAATATTCATTCTGGAGTGTTATGTATACCTCGTATTCGCTTCAATAGATTGTAAATGCGACACTTCCTTCCTAGGAATTAGCGTTTGCAGATGTCTACGTATCGTAGCAATAGAGTTCTAAGGCTCCTTAAAACGCGATATCGCATCTCATTCCTATGAATCATGATAAGATGTAATATTCATTGCGAAGTTTTAGTATACCTCGCATACACTTCAAATGACTGTAAATGCGACACTACCTTGCTTGGAATAGCGTTTGCAGATGTCTACGTATCGAAGCAATATAATACATATGTAATGTATTATTAGCAAGCAAATATATACATATATAATGCTTCTTAAATCGTCATAATCGCATCTCATTTCTATGTTTCATTATAAGATATGATATTCATTGTGCAGTGTTATGTATACCTCGTATTCACATCAAATGAATGTAAATGCGACACTTCCTGCTAGGAAATGGGGTCTGCAGATATCTACGTATCGTAGCAATAGAGTTCTAATGCTTCTTAAATCGCCATATCGCATCTCATTTCTATGTATCATGGTAAGATATAATATTCATTGCGAAGTGTCATGTATACCTCGTGTTCACTTCAAAGGAATGTAATGCGACACTTCCTTGCTAGGAAATAGCATTTGCAGATGTCCACGTATCGTAGCAATAGAGTTCTAATGCTTCCTAAAACGCGAAATCGCATCACATTTCTATGTTTCATGATAGGATATAATATCATTGCGAAGTGCCACTTATGCCTCGCATACACTTAGAATGAATGTAAATGCGACACTTCATTGCTAGGAAATAGCGCTTGCAGATGTCTACGTATCTAAGCAATAGTGTTCTAATGCTTCTTAAAGCGGGATACCGCATCTCATTCCTATGTATCATGATAAGATATAATATTCATTGCGAAGTGTCATGTGTACCTCGTATTCACTTCAAAAGAATGTAAATGCCACACTTCCTTCCTAGGAAATAGCGTTTGCAGATGTACACGTATCGAAGCAATAGAGTTCCAATGCTTCTTAAAACGGGATATCGCATCTCAATTCTATGTCTCATGATAAGATATAATATACATTGCGAAGTGTCATGTATACATCGTATTCACTTCAAAAGAATGCAAGTGCGACACTTCCTTGCTTGGAAATGACGTTTCCAGATGTCCACGGATCGAAGCAACAGAGTTCTAATGCTTCTTAAAACGCGATGTCGCATTTCATTTCTATGTTTCATGATAAGATATAATGTTCATTGTGGAGTGTTGTATGTACCTCGTATTCACTTCAAAAGAATGTAAATGCGACACTTCCTTGCCATTAAGTAGCGTTTGCAGATGTCTACGTATCGCAGGAATAGAGTTCTAAGGCTTCTTAAAACGCGAAATCGCATCTCATTCCTATGCCTCATGATGAGATATAATACAAATTGTGGAGTATTATGTGTACCTGGTATTCACTTCAAAAGAATGTAAATGCGACTCTACCTTGCTAGGACATAGCCTTTGCAGATGTCTATATATCGAAGCAATAGAGTTCTAATGCTTCGTAAATAGCGATATCGCTCCTAATTTCTGTTTTATGATAAGATATAATATTCATTGCGAAGTGTCATGTATACCTCGTGATCACTTCAAAAGCATGTAAATGCGACACTTCCTTGCTAGGAATATATCGAAGCAATAGAGTTCTAATGCTTCTTAAAACGCGAAATCGCATCTCATTTCTATGTCTCATGATAAGATATAATATACATTGGGGAGTGTTATGTGTACCTGGTATTCACTTCAAAAGAATGTAAATGCGACAATCCCTTGCTAGGAAAAAGTGTTTGCCGATGTCTACGTATTGGAGCAATAGAGATCCAATGCTTCTTAAATCGCGATATCGCATTTCATTTCTATGTTTCACGATAAGATACAATATTCATTGCGAAGTGTCATGTGTACCTCGCATACAACTCAAATGAATGTAAGTGCGACACTACCTTGCTTGGAAATAGCGTTTGCAGATGTCTACGTATCGAAGCAATATAATACATATACAATGTATTATTAGCAAGCAATATATACATATATAATGCTTCTTAAATCGTCATATCGCATCTCATTTCTATGTTTCATTATATGATATGATATTCATTGTGCAGTGTTATGTATACCTCGTATTCACATCAAATGAATGTAAATGCGACACTTCCTTGCTAGGAAATGGGGTCTGCAGATATCTACGTATCGTAGCAATAGAGTTCTAATGCTTCTTAATTCGCCACATCGCATCTCATTTCTATGTTTCATGATAAGATATAATACTCATTCTGGAGTGTTATGTATACCTCGTATTCACTTCCAAAGATTGAAAATGCGACATTTCCTTGCTAGGAATTAGCGTTTGCAGATGTCTACGTATCGTAGCAATAGAGTTCTAAGGCTTCTTAAAACGCGAAATCGCTCCTCATTTATATGTTTCATTATACGATATAATACTCATTGCGAAGTGTCATGTATACCGCGCATACACTTCAAATGAATGTAAATGCGACACTTCCTTGCTTGGAAATAGCGTTTGCAGATGTCTACGTATCGAAGCAATATAATACATATATAATGTATTAGTAGCAAGCAATATATACATATATAATGCTTCTTAAATCGTCATATCGCATCCCATTTCTAAGTTTCATTATAAGATATGATATTCATTGTGGAGTGTTGTGCATACCTCGTATTCACTTCAAATGAATGTGAATGCGACACTTCCTTGCTAGGAAATAGCGACTGCAGATATCTACGTATCGTAGCAATAGAGTTCTAATGCTTCTTAAATCGCCATATCGCATCTCATATCTATGTTTTACGATAAGATATAATATTCATTGTGCAGTGTTATGTATACCACGTACTCACTTCAAAAAAATGTAAATACGACACCTCCTTGCTTGGAAGTAGCGATTGCAGATGTCTACGTATTGTAGCAGTAGCGTTCAAATGATTCTCAATACGCGATATCGCATCTCATTTCTATGTTTCATGATAAGATATAATATTCATTGTGGAGTGTTATGTATACCTCGTATTCACTTCAACAGCATGTAAATGCGGCACTTCCTTGATAGGAAATAGCGTCTGCAGATGTCTACGAATCGTAGCAATAGATTTCTAATGCTTCTTAAAACGCGAATCGACCCTCAATTATATGTTTCATGATAAGATACAATATTCATTGTGGAGTGTTATGTATATCTCGTCTACACTTCAGAAGAATGTAAATGCAACACTTCCTTGCTAGGAAATAGCGTTTGCCGATGTCTACGTATCGTAGCAATAGAGTTCTAATGCTTCTTAAAACGCGAAATCGCTCCTCATTTATATGCTTCATGATAAGATATAATATTCATTGTGGAGTGTTATGTATATCTCGAATTCACTTCAAAAGAATGTAATTGCGACACTTCCTTGATAGGAAATAGCTTCGGCAGATGTCTACGAATCGTAGCAATTGAGTCCTAATGCTTCTTAAATCGCGATATCGCACCTCATTTCTATGCTTCATGATAAGATATATTATTCATTGCGAAGTATCTTGTATACCTCGCATACACTTCAAATGAATGTAAATGCGACACTTCCTTGCTAGGAAATAGCGTTGGCGGATGCCTACGTTTCGAAGCAATCGAGATCTACTGCTTCTTAAATCGCATCTCATTTCTATGTTTCATGATAAGATATAATATTCATTGCGGAGTGTTATCATAACCTCGTATTCACTTCAATAGAATTTAAATTCGACACTCCCTTGCTAGGAAATAGCGTTTGCAGGTGTCTACGTATCGTAGCATTAGAGTTCTAATGCTTCTCAACACGCGATATCGCATCTCATTTCTATGTATCATGATAACATATAATCTTCATTGTGCAGTGTTATGTATATCTCGTACTCACTTCAAAAGAATGATAATGCGTCACTTCCTTGCTAGGAAATAGCGCTTGCAGATGTCTATGTATCGTAGCAATAGAGTCCTAATGCTTCTTAAATCGCTATATCGCATCTCATTTCTATGTTTCATGATAAGATATAATATTCATTGCGAAGTATCTTGTATACCTCGCATACACTTCAAATGAATGTAAATGCGACACTTCCTTGCTAGGAAATAGCGTTGGCAGATGTCTACGTTTCGAAGCAATAGAGATCTACTGCTTCTTAAATCGCATCTCATTTCTATGTTTCATGATAAGATATAATATTCATTGCGGAGTGTTATCATAACCTCGTATTCACTTCAATAGAATTTAAATACGACACTCCCTTGCTAGGAAATAGCGTTTGCAGATGTTTTCGTATCGTATCATTAGTGTTCTAATGCTTCTCAAAATGCGATACCGCATCTCATTTCTATGTTTCACGATAATATATAATAATCATTGCGAAGTGTCATGTATACCTCGCATACACTACAAATGAATGTAAATGCGACGCTCCCTTGCTAGGAAATAGCGTTTGCAGATGTCTACGTATCGAAGCAATAGAATCCTAATGCTTCTTAAATCGCGATATCGCACCTCATTTCTATGTTTCATGATAAGATATATAATTCATTGCGAAGTGTTATGTATTCCTCGTGTACACTTCAAATGAATGTGAATGCGACACTTCCTTGCTAGGAAACAGCGCTTGCAGATTTCTACGTATCGAAGCAGTAAATTTCTAATGCTTCTTGAAACGCGATATCGAAGCACATTTCTATGTTTCGTGATAAGAAACAATATTCATTGTGGAGTGTTATGTATACCTCGTATTCACTTCAAAGTATTGTATATGCGACACTTCCTTCCTAGGAAATATCGTTGGCAGATGTCTACGTATCGTAGCATTAGAGTTCTAAAGCATCTCAAGACGCGATATCGCATCACATTTCTATGTTTCATGATAAGATATAATAGGCATTGCGAAGTGTCATGTATACCTCGCATACACTTCAAATGACTGTAAATGCGACACTTCCTTGCTAGGAAGTAGCGTTTGCAGATGTCTACGTATCGAAGCAATAGAATTCTAATCCTTCTTAAATCGCGATATCGCATCTCATTTCTATGTTTCATGATAAGATATAATATTCATTGCGGAGTCTCATGTATACCTCGTATTCGCTTCAAAAGAATGTACATGCGACACTTCCTTGCTAGGAAGTAGCGTTTGCAGATGTCTAGGTATCGAAGCAATAGAGTTCCAATGCTGCTTAAATCGCGATATCGCATCTCATTTCTATGTATCATGATAAGATATAATATTCATTGTGCAGTGTTATGAATACCTCGTATTCATTTCAAAGGAATGATAATGCGTCACTTCCTTGCTAGGAAATAGCGTTTGCAGATGTCTACGTATCGTAGCATTAGAGTTCTAATTCTTCTTAAAACGCGATATCGCATCTCATTTCCATGTTTCATGATAAGATACAATATTAATTGCCAAGTGTCATGTATTCCTCGTATTCTCTTAAAAAGAATGTAAATGCTACAACTTCCTTGCTAGGAAATAGCGCTTGCAGATGTCTATGTATCGTAGCAATAGAGTCCTAATGCTTCTCAAAACGCGATATCGCATCTCATTTCTATGTTTCATGATAAGATATAATATTCATTCTGGAGTGTTATGTATACCTCGTATTCACATCAGCAGATTGTAAAGGCGACACTTCCTTCCTAGGTAATAGCGTCTGCAGATGTTTACGTATCGAAGCAATAGAGTTCTGATGCTTCTTAAATCGCGATACCGCTTCTCATTTATGTGCTTCATGATAAGATATAATATTCATTGTGGAGTGTTGTGCATACCTCGTATTCACTTCAAAAGAATGTAAATGCGACACTTCCTTGCTAGGTAATAACGTCTGCAGATGTTTACGTATCGAAGCAATAGAGTTCTAATGCTTCTTAAAACGCGAAATCGCTCCTCATTTCTATGCTTCATGATAAGATATAATATTCATTGTGGAGTGTTATGTATACCTCGTCTACACTTCCTAAGAATGTAAATGCGACACTTCCTTGCTTGGAAATAGCGTTTGCAGATGTCTGCGTATCGAAGCAATAGAGTTCTAATGCTTCTTAAATATTCATATCGCATCTCATTCCTATGTTTGATGATAAGATATAATATTCATTTTGGAGTGTTATGTATACCTCGTATTCGCTTCAAAAGAATGTAAATGCGAATCTTCCTTGCTAGGAAATAGTGAATGCAAATGTCTCAGTATCGAAGAAATAGGGATCTAAATCTTCTTAAATCGCGATATCGCATCTCATTTCTATGTTTCGTGATAAGATATAATATTCATTGTGTAGTGTCATGTATACCTTGTATTCACTTCAAAAGAATGTAAATGCGACACATCCTTGCTAGGAAATAGCGTTTGCAGATGTCTGCGTATCGAAGCAACAGAGTTCTAATGCTTCTTAAAACAAGATATCGCAACTCATTTCTATGTTTAATGATGAGATATAATATTCATTGCGAAATGTCATGTATACTTCGTATTCACTTGAAAGGAATGTAATTGCGACACTTCCTTGCTACGAAATAGCGTTTCCAGATATCTACGTATCGCAGCAATAGCGTTCTAATGCCTCTTAAAACGCGATATGGTATCTCATTTCTATGTCTCATGATAAGATATAATATTCACTGCGAAGTGTCATGTATACTTCGTATTCACTTCAAATGAATGTAAATGCGTCACTTCCTTGCTAGGAAATAGCGTTTGTAGATGTGTACGCATCGAAGCAATAGAGTTCAAATGCTTCTTATAACGCGATATCGCATCTCATTTCTATGTCTCATGATAAGATATAATACTCAATGCGAAGTGTTATGTATTCCTCGTCTACACTTCAAATGAATGTAAATGCGACACTTGCTTTCTAGGAAATAACGATACCAGATGTCTACGTATCGAAGCAATAGAATTCTAATCCTTCTTAAATCGCGATATCGCATCTCATTTCTATGTTTTATGATAAGATATAATACTTATTGTGCAGTGTTATGTATACCTCGTATTCACTTCAAATGTAGGAAAATGGGACACTTCTTTGCTAGGAAATAGCGTTTGCAGATATCTACGTATCGAAGCAATAGTGTTCTAATGCTTCTTAAAACGGGATATCGCATCTCATTTCTGTGTTTCGTGATAAGATATAATATTCATTGTGGAGTGATATGTATACCTCGTATTCACTACAAAAGAATGTAAATCCGACACTTCCCTGCTATTAAATAACGTTTGCAGAAGTCTACGTATCGTAGCAATAGGGTTCTAATGCTTCTTAAGACGCGATATCGCAACTCACTTCTATGTTTCATTATAATATATAATAATCATTGCGAAGTGTCATGTATTGCTAGCATACACTACAAATGAATGTAAAAGCGACTCTTCCTTGCTAGGTTATAGCGTTTCCAGATGTCTACGTATCGAAACAATGTAGTTCTAATGCTTCGCAAAACGAGATGTCGCATCTCATATCTAAGTTTCGTGATAAGATATAATATTAATTGCGAAGTGTCACTTATACCTCGCTTACGCTTTAAAAGAATGTAAGTGCGAGGCTTCCATGCTATGAAATAGCGTTTGCAGAAGTCTCCGTATCGAAGCAATACAGTTCTAATTCTACTTAAATCGCGATATCGCATCTCACTTCTATGATTCGTGATAAGGTATAATTTTCATTGTGGAGTGTTATGTATACCTCGTATTCACTTTAAAAGAATGTAAATGCGACACTTCCCTGCTAGGAAATACCGTTTGCTGATGTCTAGGTATCGAAGCAATAGAGTTCTAATGCGGCTTAAAACGCTATATCGCATCCCATTTCTATGTTTCATGATAAGATATAATATTCATTGTGGTGTGTTATGTATACCTCGCATGCACTTCAAAGAATGTAAATGCGACACTTCCTTGCTAAGAAATAGCGTTTGCAGAAATGTACGTAGTGAAGCAATGGAGTTCTAACGCTTCTTAAAACGCGAAATCGCATCTCATTTCTATGTTTCATGGTAAGATATAATTTTCATTGTTTAGTGTTATGTGTACCTCGTATTCACTTCGAAAGAATGTAAATGCGACAAGTCCATGCTAGGAAATAGCGTTTGCAAATGTATACGTATCGTAGCAATAGCGTTCTAACGCTTGTTAAAAAGCGATATCGCATCTCATTTCTATGTTTCGTGATAAGATATAATATTCATTGTGCAGTGTTATGTTTATCTCGGCTACACTTCAAATGAATGTAAAGGCGGCACTTCCCTGCTAGGAAATAGCATTTGCGGATATCTAGGTATCGAAGCAATAGAGTTCTAATTCTGCTTAAATCGCGATACAGCTTCTCATTTCTATGTTTAATTATAAGATATAATGTTCTACGTATCGAAGCAATAGAGATCTACTGCTTCCTAAACAGCGATATCGCATCTCAATTCTATGTTTCATGATAAAATATAATGTTCATTGTGCAGGGTTATTTATACCTCGTATTCACATTAAGAGAATGTAAATGCGACACTTCCCTGTTAGGAAATAGCGTTTGCAGATTTCTACGTATCGAAGCAATAGAGTTCTAATGCTTCTTACATCGCGATATCGTATGCCATTTCTATGTTTCATTACAAGATATAATATTCATTGTGCAGTGTTATGTACACCTCCTCTTCACTTCAATAGAATGAAAATGCGACACTTCCTTGCTAGGAAATAGCGTTTGCATATGTCTGCGTGTCATAGCAATAGGGTTCTAATCTTTCTCAAAACGCGATATCGCATCACATTTATATGCTTCATGATAAAACATAATATTCATTGCGAAAGTGTCATGTATACCTCGCACACGCTTCAAAAGAATGTAAATGCGATACTTCCTTGCTAGGAATTAGCGTTTGCAGATGTCTACGTATAGAAGCAATAGAGTTCTAATGCTTCTTAAAACGCGATATCACATCACATTTCTGTGTTTCATGATATGATATAACATTCAATGCGAAGTTTCATGTATTCCTCGTATTCACTTCAAATGAATGTAAATGCGACACTTCCTTGCTAGGAAATAGCGTTTGCAGATGTCTACGTATCGTAGCAATAGGGTGCTAATGCCTCTGAAAACGCGATATCGCATCTCATTGCTATGAACCATGATAAGGTGTAATATTCATTGCGAAGTTTCTTGTATACTTCGCACACACTTCAAATTAATGTAAATGCGACACTTCCTTGCTAGGAAATAGCGATGGCAGATGTCTACGTATCGAAGCAACAGAGTTCTAATGCCTCTTAAAACGAGATATCGCATCTCATTCCTATGTTTTATGATATGATATAATATTCATTGCGGAGTGTCATGTATACTTCGCATACACATCAAAAGAATGTAAATGCGACACTCCCTTGCTAGGAAATAGCGTCTCCAGGTGTCTACGCATCGAAGCAATAGAGTTCTAATGATTCTTGAAACGCGATATCGCATCTCATTTCTGTGATTCATGATAAGAATAATTGTCATTGCGAAGTGTTATGTATACCTCGTCCACACTTCAAAAGAATGTAAATGCCACACTTCCTTGATCGGAAATAACGATTCCAGCTGTCTACGTATCGCAGCAATAGAGTTGCTATGCTACTTAGAGCGCCATATACCATCTCATTTCTGTTTGTCGATAAGATATAATATTCATTGCGATGTGTTATGTATACATCGTCTGCACTTCAAAAGATTGTAAATGTCATACTTCCTTGCTAGAACAGTTTCCAGTTGTCTACGTATTGGAGCAATACAGTGCCAATGCTTCCTAAAACGCGACATCGCTTCTCATTTCTGTATTTCGTGATAAGATATATTATTCACTGCGAAATGATATGTATATCTCGGCTAGACTTCAAAAGAATGTAAGTGCCACACTTCTACGACAGAAAATAGAGTTTCCAGCTGTCTACGTATCGTAGCACTGGAGTTCTAAAGCTTCTTAAAACAAGATATCGCATCTCATTTCTATGTTTCATGATAAGATATAATATTCATTGTGCAGTGATATGTATATCACTTCTGCACTTCAAAAGAATGTAAATGCGACACTTCCTTACTAGGAAATAGCGTCTGCAGATGTCTACGTACCGTAGAAATAGAGTTCTAATTCTTCTTAAAACGCGATATCGCATTTCATTTGTATGTTTCATGATAAGATACAATATTCATTGCGAAGTGTCATGTATACCTCGTATTCACCTCAAAACAATGTAAATGCTACACTTCCTTGCTAGGAAATAGCGTTTGCAGGTGTCTACGTATCGAAGCAATAGAATTGCAATGCTGCTTAAATCGCGATATCGCATCCCATTCCTATGTTTCATGATAAGATATAATATTCATTGTGCAGTGTTATGTATACCTCGTATTCGCTTCAAAAGAATGTAAATGCGACACTTCCTTGCTAGGAAATAGCGTTTGCAGATGTCTACGTATCGAAGCAATAGAGTCCTAATGCTGCTTAAATCGCCATATCGCATCTCATTTCTATGTATTACTATAAGTATATAATATTCATTGTGGAGTGTTGTCATAACCTCGTCTTCACTTCAAAAGAATGGAAATGCGACACTCCCTTGCTTGGAAATAGCGTTTGCAGATGTCTACGTATCGTAGCATTTGTGTTCTAATGCTTCTCAAAACGCGGTATCGCATCTCCTTTCTTTGTTTCATGATAATATATAATAATCATTGCGAAGTGTCATGTATACCTTGCATACACTTCAAATGAATGTAAATGCGACACTCCCTTGCTAGGAAATAGCGTCTGCAGATGTCTACGTATCGTAGCATTAGAGTTCTAATGCCTCTTAAATCGCGATATCGCATCTCATTTCTATGTTTCATGATAAGATATAATATTCATTGTGCAGTGATATGTATATCTCGTCTACACTTCAAAAGAATGTAAATGCGACACTTCCTTGCTAGGAAATAGCGTTTGCAGATGTCTACGTACCGTAGCATTAGAGTTCTAATGCATCTTAAAACACGATATCGTATCTCATTCCTATGTCTCGTGATAAGATATAATATTCATTGTGGAGTGTTATGTATACTTCGTATTCACTTGAAAAGAATGTAAATGCGACACTTCTTTGCTAGGAATTAGCGTTTGCAGATGTCTGTGTATCGAAGCAATAGAGTTCTAATGCTTTTTAAATCGCGATATCGCATCTCATTTCTATGTTTCATGATGAGATATAATATTCATTGTGCAGTGTTATGTATACCTCGCATTCACTTCAAATGATTGTAAATGCGACACTTCCTTTCTAGGAATTAGCGTTTGCAGATGTCTACGTATCGAAGCAATAGAGTTCTAATGCTTTTTAAAACGAGACATCGCATCTCATTTCTATGATTCATGATAAAACACAATATTCATTGTGGAGTGTTATGTATACCTCGTATTCACTTCAAAGGAATGTAAATGCGACACTTCCTTTCTAGGTAATATCGTTTCCAGATGTCTGCGTATCGTAGCAATAGAATTCTAACGCCTCTTAAAGCGCGATATCGCATCTCATTTCTATGTTTCGTGATAAGATATAATATTCAATGTGCAGTGTTATGTATACCTCGTATTCCTTTCAAAAGAATGTAAATACGACACTTCCTTGCTAGGAAATAGCGTTTGCAGATGTCTACGTATCGAAGCAGTAGAGTTCTAATGCTTCTTAAAACGAGATATCGCATCGCATTTTTATGTTTCATGATAAGGTATAATATTCATTGCGAAGTGTCATATATACCTCGTATTCACTTCAAAAGAATGTAAATGCGACACTTCCTTGCTAGGAAATAGCGTTTGCAGATGTCTACGTATCGAAGCAGTAGAGTTCTAATGCTTCTTAAAACGAGATATCGCATCGCATTTTTATGTTTCGTGATAAGGTATAATATTCATTGCGAAGTGTTATATATACCTCGTCTTCACAACAAAAGAATGTAAATGCGACACTTCCTTGCTGGGAAATAGAGTTTTCAGATGTCTACGTATCGTAGCATTAGAGTTCTAATCCATCTTAGAACGCGATATCGCATCTCATTCCTATGTTTCATGATAAGATACAATATTCATTGCGAAGTGTCATGTATGCTTGGTATTCACCTCAAAAGAATGTAAATGGGACACTTCGTTGCTAGGAAATAGCGTTAGCAGATGTCTACGTATTGAAGCAATAGGTTTCTAATGCTTCTCAAATCGCGATATCACATTTCATTTCTATGCTTCATGATAAGATATAATATTCATTGCGAAGTGTCACGTATACCTAGCATACACTTCAAATGAATGTAAATGCGACACTTCCTTGCTAGGAAATTACGTTTCCAGATATCTACGTACCGAAGCAGTAGAGTTCTAATGCCCCTTAAATCGCGATATCGCATCTCATTTCTATGTTTCATGATAAGATATAATATTTATTACGAAGTGTCATGTATACCTCGTATTCACTTCAAAAGAATGTAAATGAGACACTTCCTTGCTAGGAAATAGCGTTTGCAGATGCCTACTTATAGAAGCAATAGAGTTCTAATGCTTCTTAAATCGCATCTCATTTCTATGTTTCATGATAAGATATAATATTCATTGCGGAGTGCTATCATAACCTCGTAATGACTTCAATATTATTTAAATGCGACACTCCCTTGCTAGGAAATAGCGCTTGCAAATGTCTTCGTATTGTAGCATTAGTGTTCTAATGCTTCTCAAAATGCGATACCGCATCGCATTTCTATGTTTCATGGTGAGATAAAATAATCATTGCGAAGTGTCATGTATACCTCGCATACACTACAAATGAATGTAAATGCGACACTCCCTTGCTAGGAAATAGCGTTTGCAGATGTCTACGTATCGAAGCAATACAGTTCTAATGCTTCTTAAATCTGGATATCGCATCTCATTACAACGTTTCATGATAAGATATAATATTCATTGCGAAGTGTTACGCATTCTTCGCATACACTTCAAGTTAATGTAAATGCGACACTATCTTGCTAGGAGACAGCGTTGGCAGATGTCTACGTATCGTAGCATTAGAGTTCTAATTCTTCTTAAAACGCGATATCGCATCTCATTTCCATGTTTCATGATAAGATACAATATTAATTGCCAAGCGTCATGTATACCTCGTATTCACTTCAAAAGAATGTAAATGAGACACTTCCTTGCTAGGAAATAGCGTTTGCAGATGTCTACGTATCGAAGCAGTAGAGTTCTAATGCTTCTTAAAACGAGATATCGCATCGCATTTTTATGTTTCATGATAAGGTATAATATTCATTGCGAAGTGTCATGTATACCTCGTATTCACTTGAAAGAAATGTAATTGCGACACTTCCTTGCTACGAAATAGCGTTCCCAGATATCTACGTATCGTAGCAATAGCGTTCTAATGCCTCTTAAAACGCGATATGGTATCTCATTCCTATGTCTTATGATAAGATATAATATTCACTGCGAAGTGTCATGTATACTTCGTATTCACTTCAAATGAATGTAAATGCGTCACTTCCTTGCTAGGAAATAGCGTTTGTAGATGTCTACGCATCGAAGCAATAGAGTTCAAATGCTCCTTATAACGCGATATCGTATCTCAGTCCTATGTTTCATGATAAGATATAATATTCATTGCGAAGTATCATTTATACCTCGCATACACTTCAGATGAATGTAAATGCGACACTTTCTTGCTCTTAGATAGCGTTTGCAGATGTCTACGTATCGTAGCAATAGAGTACTAATGCTTCTTAATTCGCGATATCGCATCCCATATCTATGTTTCATGATAAGATATAATATTAATTGCGAAGTGTCATGTATACTTAGTATTCATTTAAAAAGAATGTAAATGCGACACTTCATAGCTAGGAAGTAGCGTTTGCTGATGTCTACTTATCGAAGCAATAGAGTTCTATTGCTTCTTAAATCGCGATATCGCAACACAATTCTATGGTTCATGATATAAGATATAATATTAATTGCGAAGTGTCATGTATACTTCGTATTCATTTAAAAAGAATGTAAATGCGACACTTCCTTGCTAGGAAACGGCGTTTTGCAGATGCCTATGTACCGTAGCAATAGAGTTCTAATGTTTCTTAAAACGGGATATCGCATCGCATTTCTATGTTTCATGATATGATATAATATTCATTGCCATGTGTCGCTTATACATCGCATACACTTCAAATGTATGTAAATGCGAAACTTCCATGCTAGGAAATAGCGTTTGCAGATGTCTACGTATCGTAGCAATAGCGTTCTGACGCTTCTTAAAACGCGATATCGCATCTCATTTCTATGTTTCATGATAAGATATAATATTCAATGCGAAGTGTTATGTGTTCCTCGTCTACACTTCAATTGAATGTAAATGCGACACTTCTTTTCTAGGAAATTACGTTCCCAGACGTCTACGTATCGAAGCAATAGAGTTCTAACGCTTCTTAAAACGCGATATCGCATCTCAATTCAATGTTTCCTGATATGATATAATATTCATAGTGGAGTGTTATGTCAACCTCGTATTCACTTCAAAAGAGTGTAAATGCGTCACTTCCTTGCTAGGAAATAGCGTTTGCAGATGTCTACGCATCGAAGCAACAGAGTTCTATTGCTTCTTAATACGAGATATCGCATCTCATTTCTATGTTTCATGATAAGGCTTAATATTCATTGCGAAGTGTCATGTATACCTCGTATTCACTCCAAAGAATGTAAATGCGACACTTCCTAGCCTGGCAGTAGCGTTTCCAGATGTCTACGTATCGAAGCAATAGAGTTCTAATGTTTCTTAAAACGCGATATCGCACCTCATTTCTATGTCTCATGATAAGATTTAATATTCATTGCGAAGTTTCATGTATACCTCGTATTCACTTCAAAAGATTGAAAATGCGACTCTTCCTTGCTAGGAATTAGCGTTTGCAAATGTCTACTTATCGTAGCAATAGACTTCCAATGCTTCTTAAAACGCGAAATCGCTCCTCATTTATATGATTCATGATAAGGTATAATATTCATTGTGGAGTGTTATGTATACCTCGTATTCACTTCAAAAGAATGCAAATGCGACACTTCCTTGCTTGGAAATAGCGTCTGCAGATGACTACGTATCGTAGCAATAGGGTTCTAATGCTTCTTAAAACGCGATATCGCATTTCATTTCTATGTTTCTTGATAAGATATAATATTCATTGTGGAGTGTTATCTATACCTCGTATTCACTTCAAAACAATGTAAATGCGACACTTCCTTGCTTGGAAATAGCGTGTGCAGATGTCTACGTATCGAAGCAAAAGTGTTCTAATGCTTCTTAAATCGCGATTTCGCATCTCATTTCTACGTTTCATCATAAGATATAACATTCATTGCAAAGTGTCTTGTATACCACGCATACACTTCAAATGAAATAAAAGGCGACACTTCATTGCTGGGAAATAGCGTTGGCAGATGTCTACATATCGAAGCAATAGAGTGCTAATGCTTCTTAAAACAGGATACCGCATCTAATTTCTATGTTTAATGTTAAGATATAATATTAATTGCGAAGTGTCATGTATACATCGTATTCACATAAAAGGAATGTGAATGGGATACTTCCTTGCTAGGAAATAGCGTTTGCAGGTCTCTACGTATCGAAGCAGTAAAGTTCTAGTGCTTCTTAAAACGGAATATCGCATCTCATTTCAATGTTTCACTATAAGATATAATATTCATTGCGAAGTTTCATGTATACCTCGTATTCACTTCAAAAGAATGTAAATGCGACACTTCCTTGTTAGGAGCAAGCGTTTGCAGATGTCTCCGTATCGAAGGAATAGTGTTCTAACGCTTCTTAAAACGCGATATCGCATCTCATTTATATTTTTCATGATAAGATATAATATTCATTGCGAAGTGTTATGTATTCCTCGCCTACACTTCAATTGAATATAACTGCGACACATCCCTTCTACAAAATAGCTTTTGCAAATTTCTACGCATGGAAGCAATAGAGTTCTAATGCTTCTTAAATCGTGATATCGCATCCCATTTCTATGTTTCATGATAAGATATAATGTCCATTGTGGAGTGTTATGTATGCCTGGTATTCACATCAAAGGAATGTAAATGCGACACTTCGTTGCTAGGTAATAGCGTTTGCAGATGTCTACGTATCGTAGTAGTAGTGTTCCAACGCTCCGTAAAACGCGATATCGCATCACATTTCTATGTTTCATGATAGGATATAATATTAACAGCGAAATGTCATGTATACCTCGTATTCAATTCAAAAGAATGTAAATGCGGCACTTCATTGCTAGGAAATAGCGTTTGCAGATGTCTACGTATCGTAGCAATAGAGTTCTCCTGCTTCTTAAAACGCGATATCACATCACATTTATATGTTTCATGATAAGGTATAATATTCATTGCGAAGTTTCATGTATTCCTCTTATTCACTTCAAATGAATGTAAATGCGACACTTCCATGCTAGGAAATAGCGTTTGCAGATGTCTACGTATCGTAGCAATCGTGTTATATTGCTTCTCATAACGAGATATCGCATCTCATTTCCATGTTTCATGATAACATATAATTTTCATTGCGAAGTGTTATGTATTCCTCGCATACACTTCAGATGAATGTAAATGCGACACTTCCTTTCTAGGAAGTAGCTATTGCAGATGTCTACGTATCGAAGCAATAGAGTTCTAATGATTCTTAAAACGGGATATCGAATCTCATTACTGTGTTTCATGATAAGATATAATATTCGTTGCGAAGTTTCATGTATTCCTCGTATTCATTTCAAATGAATGTAATTGCGACACTTCCTTGCTAGGAAATAGCGTTAGTAGATGTCTACGTATCGAAGCAATAGAGTTAAAATGCTTCTTGAAACGGGATATCGCATCTCATTTCTATGCTTCATGATAAGATATAATATTCGTTGCGAAGTTTCATGTATTCCTCGTATTCACTTCAAATGAATGTAAATGCGACACTTCCTTGCTAGGAAATAGCGTTTGCAGATGTCTAGGTATCGAAGCAATAAATTACTAATGCATCTTAAATCGTGATATCGCATCTCATTTCAATGTTTGATGATAACATATGATATTCATTGTGCAATGTTATGTATACCTCGCATTCACTTCAAAAGAATGTAAATGAACGTCCTTGCTATGAAATAGCGTTTGTAGAAGTCTACGTATCGTAGCAATAGATCTCTAAAGCTTCTTAAAACGCGATATAACATCATATTTCTATGTTTCATGATAAGATATAATATTCAATGCGAAGTGTCATGTATACCTCGTATTCACTTCAAAAGTATGTAAACGCGACACTTCCTTGCTAGGAAATAGCGCTTGCAGATTTCTACGTATCGAAGCAATAGAGTTCTAATGCTTCTTGAAACGCGATATCGCATCACATTTCTATGTTTTGTGATAAGATATAATATTCATTGTGGAGTGTTATGTATACCTCGTATTCACTTCAAAAAATGTAAATGCGACACTTTCTTGCAAGGAAATATCGTTGGCAGATGTCTCCGTATCGAAACAATAGAGTTCTAATGCTTCTTAAAACGCGAAATCGCATATCATTTCTATGTCTCATGATAATATATAATATTCATTGCGAAGTGTTACGTATTCCTCGTATAGACTTTAAACGAATGTAAATGCCACACTTCCTTCCTAGGAAATAACATTTCCAGATATCCACGTATCGAAGCAATAGAGTTCTAATGCTTCCTAATTCGCGATATCGCATCTCATTTCTATGTTTCATGATAAGATATAATATTCATTGCGATGTGTCATGTATACCTTGTATTCACTTAAAAGAATGTAAATGCGACATTTCCTTGCTAGGAAATAGCGTTTCCAGATGTATAGGTATGCAAACAATAAAGTTCTAATGCTTCATAAAAGAAGATGTCGCATCTCATTTCTATGTTTCATGATAAGATATAGTATTCATTGTGAAGTGTCATGTATTTCTCGCATGCACTTCAAATGAATGTAAATGCGACAATTCCTTGGTAGGAAATAGCGTTGGCAGATGTCTACGTATCGAAGCAATTGAGTTCGAATGCTTCTTAAAACGCGATATCGCATTTCATTTCTATGTTTCATGATAAGATATAATATTAATTGCGAAGTGTCATGTATACCTTGTATTCACGTCAGAAGAATGTAAATGCGACACTTCCATGCCAGGAAATATCGTTTGCAGATGTCTACGTATCGTAGCAATAGAGTTCTCCTGCTTCTTAAAACGCGATATCACATCACATTTATATGTTTCATGATAAGGTATAATATTCATTGCGAAGTTTCATGTATTCCTCTTATTCACTTCAAATGAATGTAAATGCGACACTTCCATGCTAGGAAATAGCGTTTGCAGATGTCTACGTATCGTAGCAATCGTGTTATATTGCTTCTCATAACGAGATATCGCATCTCATTTCCATGTTTCATGATAACATATAATTTTCATTGCGAAGTGTTATGTATTCCTCGCATACACTTCAGATGAATGTAAATGCGACACTTCCTTGCTAGGAAGTAGCTATTGCAGATGTCTACGTATCGAAGCAATAGAGTTCTAATGCTTCTTGAAACGGGATATCGAATCTCATTACTGTGTTTCATGATAAGATATAATATTCGTTGCGAAGTTTCATGTATTCCTCGTATTCATTTCAAATGAATGTAATTGCGACACATCCTTGCTAGGAAATAGCGTTAGTAGATGTCTACGTATCGAAGCAATAGAGTTAAAATGCTTCTTGAAACGGGATATAGCATCTCATTTCTATGCTTCATGATAAGTTATAATATTCATTGCGAAGTTTCATGTATTCCTCGTATTCACTTCAAATGAATGTAAATGCAACACTTCCTTGCTAGGAAATAGAGTTTGCAGATGTCTACGTATCGAAGCAATAAAATTCTAATGCATCTTATATCGCGATATCGCATCTCATTTCTATGTTTCATAATGATATATTATATTCATTGTGCAATGTTATGTATACCTCGCATTCACTTCAAAAGAATGTAAATGCGACACTTCCTTGCTAGGAAATAGCGTTTGCAAATTTCTGCGTATCGTAGCATTAGATTTCTATTGCATCTCAAAACGCGATATCGCATCTCATTTCTATGTTTCATGACAACATATAATATTCATTGCGAAGTGTTATGTATACCTCGCATACACTTCAAATGAATGTAAATGCGACACTTCCTTGCTAGGAAATAGAGTTTGCAGATATCTACGTATCGAAGCAAAAAAGTTCTAATGCATCTTACATCGCGATATCGCATTTCATTTCCATGTTTTATGACAATATATAATATTCATTGTGCAATGTTATTTATACCTCGCATTCACTTCAAAAGAATGTAAATGCGACACTTCCTTGCTAGGAAATAGCGTTTGCAGATTTCTGCGTATCGTAGCATTAGATTTCTATTGCATCTCAAAACGCAATATCGCATACCATTTCTATGTTTCATGATAAGATATAATATTTATTGCGAAGTGTCACGTATACATCGCATACACTTCGAATGAATGAAAATGCGACACTTCCTTGCTAGGAAATAGCGTTTGCAGACGTCTACGTATCGAAGCAATAGAGTTCTAATGCTTCTTGAAACGGGATATCGCATCTCATTTCTATGCTTCATGATAAGATATAATATTCATTGCGAAGTTTCATGTATTCCTCGTATTCTCTTCAAATGAATGTAAATGCGACACTTCCTTGCTAGGAAATAGCGTTTGCAGATGTCTAGGTATCGAAGCAATAAATTACTAATGCATCTTAAATCGTGATATCGCATCTCATTTCAATGTTTGATGATAACATATGATATTCATTGTGCAATGTTATGTATACCTCGCATTCACTTCAAAAGAATGTAAATGAACGTCCTTGCTATGAAATAGCGTTTGTAGATGTCTACGTATCGTAGCAATAGATCTCTAAAGCTTCTTAAAACGCGATATAACATCACATTTCTATGTTTCATGATAAGATATAATATTCATTGCGAAGTGTCATGTATACCTCGTATTCACTTCAAAAGTATGTAAACGCGACACTTCCTTACTAGGAAATAGCGATTGCAGATGCCTACGTATCGTAGCAATAGAGTTCTAATGGTTCTCAAAACGCGATATCGCATCTCATTTCTATGTTTCATGATAAGATATAATATTCATTGCGAAGTGCCACGTATACCTCGCATTCACTTCAAAAGCATGTAAATGCGACACTTCCTTGCTAGGAAATAGCATTCGCAGGTGTCTATGTATCGTAGCAATGGAGTTCTAATGCATCTTAAAACGCGATATCGCATTTCATTTCTATGTTTCATAATAAGATGTAATATTCATTGCGAAGTGTCATGTATACCTCGTATTCACATCAAAAGAATGTAAATGCGACTCTTCCTTGCTGGGAAATAGCATTTGCAGATGTCTATGTATCGTAGCAATAGAGTTCTAATGCTTCTTAAAACGCGATATCGCATTTCATTTCTATGTTTCATAATAAGATATCATATTCATTGCGAAGTGTCATGTATACCTCGTATTCACTTCAAAAGAATGTAAATGCGACACTTCCTTGCTAGGAAATAGCGCTTGCAGATTTCTACGTATCGACGCAATTAAATTCTAATGCTTCTTGATAGGCGATATCGCCTCACATTTCTATGTTTCGTCATAAGATATAATATTCATTGTGGAGTGTTATGTATACCTCGTATTCACATCTAACGAACGTATATGCGACAGTTCCTTGCTAGGCAATAGCGTCTGCAGATGTCAGCGTATCGTAGCAATAGAAATCTAATGCTTCTTAAAACGCAATATCGCATCTCATTTCTATGGTTCATGATAAGAAATAATCTTCATTGCGAAGTGTCATGTATACCTCGTATTCACTTCAAAAGTATGTAAATGCGACACTTCCTTGCTAGGAAATAGCGCTTGCAGATTTCTACGTATCGAAGCAATAGAGTTCTAATGCTTCTTGAAACGCGATATCGCATCACATTTCTATGTTTTGTGATAAGATATAATATTCGTTGCGAAGTTTCATGTATTCCTCGTATTCACTTCAAAAAATGTAAATGCGACACTTTCTTGCAAGGAAATATCGTTGGCAGATGTCTCCGTATCGAAACAATAGAGTTCTAATGCTTCGTAAAACGCGAAATCGCATATCATTTCTATGTCTCATGATAATATATAATATTCATTGCGAAGTGTTACGTATTCCTCGTATAGACTTTAAACGAATGTAAATGCCACACTTCCTTCCTAGGAAATAACATTTCCAGATATCCACGTATCGAAGCAATAGAGTTCTAATGCTTCCTAATTCGCGATATCGCATCTCATTTCTATGTTTCATGTTAAGATATAATATTCATTGCGATGTGTCATGTATACCTTGTATTCACTTCAAAAGAATGTAAATGCAACATTTCCTTGCTAGGAAATAGCGTTTCCAGATGTATAGGTATGCAAACAATAAAGTTCTAATGCTTCATAAAAGAAGATGTCGCATCTCATTTCTATGTTTCATGATAAGATATAGTATTCATTGTGAAGTGTCATGTATTTCTCGCATGCACTTCAAATGAATGTAAACGCGACAATTCCTTGGTAGGAAATAGCGTTGGCAGATGTCTACGTATCGAAGCAATTGAGTTCGAATGCTTCTTAAAACGCGATATCGCATTTCATTTCTATGTTTCATAATAAGATATCATATTCATTGCGAAGTGTCATGTATACCTCGTATTCACATCAAAAGAATGTAAATGCGACTCTTCCTTGCTAGGAAATAGCGCTAGCAGATTTCTACGTATCGACGCAATTAAATTCTAATGCTTCTTGAAAGGCGATATCGCATCACATTTCTATGTTTCGTGATAAGATATAATATTCATTGTGGAGTGTTATGTATACCTCGTATTCGCTTCTAACGAACGTATATGCGACACTTCCTTGCTAGGCAATAGCGTCTGCAGATGTCAGCGTATCGTAGCAATAGAAATCTAATGCTTCTTAAAACGCAAAATCGCATCTCATTTCTATGGTTCATGATAAGATATAATCTTCATTGCGAAGTGTCATGTATACCTCGTATTCACTTCAAAAGAATGTAAATGCGACACTTCCCTGCTAGGAAATAGCGTTTGCAGATGTCTGCGTATCGAAGCAATAGAGTTCTACTGCTTCTTAAATCGCGATATCGTATCTCATTTCTATGTTTCATGATAAGATATAATATTCATTGCGGAGTGACATGTATACCTCGTATTCGCTTCAAAAGAATGTACATGCGACACTTCCTTGCTAGGAAATAGCGTCTGCAGATGTCTATGTATCGTAGCAATAGAGTTCTAATGCTTCTTAAAACGCGAATCGATCCTCATTTCTGTGTTTCACTATAAAATATAATATACAGTGTGGAGTGTTATGTATACCTCGTCTACACTTCCTAAGAATGTAAATGCGACACTTCCTTGCTAGGAAATAGCGTCTGCAAATGTCTACGTATCGTAGAAATAGAGTTCTAATGCTTCTTAAAACGCGATATCGCATTTCATTACTATGTTTCATGATAAGATATAATATTCATTGCGAATTGTCTTGTATACCACGCATACACTTCAAACGAATTAAAAGGCGACACTTCATTGCTAGGAAATAGCGTTGGCAGATGTCTACGTATCGAAGCAATAGGATTCTAACGTTTCTTAAAACGAGATATCGCACCTCACTTCTGTTTTAGGATAAGATACAATATACATTGCGAAGTGTCTTGTATACCTCGTATTCACTTCAAAAGATTGTAAATGCGTCACTTCCTTGCTAGGAAATAGCGTCTGCAGATATCTACGTAGCAATAGATTACTAATGCTTCTTAAAACGAGATGTCCCATCTCATTTCTATGTTTCATGATAAGATATAATATTCATTTCGAAGTGGCTTGTATACCGCGCATACACTTCAAAAGAATGTAAATGCGACACTTCCTTGCTAGGAAGTAGCGTTTGCAGATGTCTACATATCGGAGCAATAGATTTCTAATGCTTCTTAAAACGGGATATCGCATCTCATTTCTATGTTTCACGATAAGATATAATATTCATTGCGCAGTGTTATGTATACCTCGCATACACTTCAAATGAATGTAAATGCGACACTTCCTTGCTAGGAAATAACGTTTGCAGATGTCTACCTATCGTAGCAATAGAGTTCTAATGCTCCTTAAAACACGATGTCATATCTCATTTCTATGTTTCATGATAAGATATAATATTAACTGCGGAGTATCACGTATACCTCGTATTCACTTCAAATGAATGTAAATGCGACAATTACTTCCTAGGAAATAGCGTTTCCAGATTTCTACATATCGCAGCAATAGGGTTCTAATGCTTCTTAAAGCGAGATATCGCATCTCATTTCTATGTTTCATGATAAGATATAATATGCATCGTGCAGTGTTATGTATACCTCATATTCACATCAAAAGAATGTAAATGCGACAGTACCTTCCTAGGGAATAGCGATGGCGGATGTCTACGTGTCGAAGCAAGTTCTATTGCTACATAAAACGAGATATCGCTACTTATTTCTATGTTTTATGCTAAGATATAATATTCATTATGAAGTGTCTTGTATTCCTCGAATTTACATCAAAAGAATGTAAATACAACACTTCCTTGCTAGGAAATAGCGTTTGCACATGTCTACGTATCGAAGCAATAGAGTTCCAATGCTTCTTAAAACGCGACATCGCATCCCATTTCTATGTTTCATGATAAGATATAATATTCATTGTGGAGTGTTATGTATACCTCGTATTGACTTCAAAAGAATGTAAATGCGACACTTCCTTGCTAGGAGATAGTATGGGCAGGTGTCTACGTATCGAAGCAGTAGAGTTATAATGCATCTTAGAACGAGATATCGCATCTCATTTCTATGTTTGATGATAAGGTATAATATTCGTTGCGAAGTGTTATGTATTCCTCGTCTACACATCAGGAGAATGTTAATGCGACACTTCCTTGCTAGGAAGTAGCGTTTGCAGATGTCTATATATCGGAGCAATAGATTTCTAATGCTTCTTAAAACGGGATATCGCATCTCATTTTTATGTTTCATGATAAGATGTAATATTCATTGCGAAGTGTCATGTATACCTCGCATTTGCATCAAAAGAATGTAAATGCGACACTTCCTTCCTATTAAATAGCGTTTGCAGATGTCCACGTATCGTAGCAATAGAGTACTACTGCTTCTTAAAACGCGATATCGCATCTCATTTCAATGTTTCATGATAAGATATAATACTCATTGCGAAGTGTTACGCATACCTCGCATACACTTCAAATGAATAAAAGTGCGAGACTTCCTTGCTAGGAAGTAGCGTTTGCTGTTGTCTGCGTATCGAACCAACAGGGTTCTGATGCTCCTTAAAACGCGATATGGCACCGCATTTCTATGTTTCATGATGAGATATAATATTCATTACGAAGTGTTATGTGTTCCTCGTCTACACTTCAAAAAAATGCAAATGCTACACTTCCTTGCTAGGAAATAGCGTTTGTAGATCTCTACGTATCGAAGAAATAGAGTTTTATGCTTCTCAAATCGGGATATCGCATCTCATTTTTATGTTTCATAATAAGATATAATATTCATTACAAAGTGTCACGTATACCACGTACTGCTTTGAAGACAATGTAAATGCGACACTTCCTTGCTAGGAAATAGCGTTTGCAGATGTCTACGTATCGTAGCAATAGAGTTCTGATGCTTCTAATATCGCGATATCGCATCTCAACTCTATGTTTCATGCTAAGATATAATATTCATTGTGGAGTGTTATGTATACCTCGTATTCACTTCAAAGGAATGTAAGTGCGACGCTTCCTTGCTAGGAAATAGCGTCTGGAGATATCTACGTATCGTAGCAATAGATGTCTAATGCTCCTTAAAACGCGATGTCGCACATTATTTCTATGTTTTATGATAAGATATAATATTCATTGTGGAGTGTTATGTATTCTTCGTCTACACTTCAAAAGATTGTAAATGCTACAATTCCTTGCTAGGAAATAGCGTTTGCAGATGTCTACGTATCGAAGCAATAGTGTTCTAATGCTGCTTAAATCGCGATATCGCATCTCATTTCTATGTTTCATGACAAGATATAATATTCATTGCGAAGTGTCATGTATACCTCGCATGCACTTCAAATGAACGTAATTGCGACACATACGTTCTCGGGAGTAGCATTTCCAGATGTCTACGTATCGAAGCAATAGAGTTCTAATAATTCTCAAAACGCGATATCGCATCTCAGTTCTATGATTCATGATAGGACATAATATTCATTGCGAAGTGTATCTTATACCTCGCATACACTTCAAATGAATGAAAATGCGACACTTCCTCTCTAGGAAATAGCGTTTCGAAATGCCTACGTATCGAAGAAATAGAGTTCTAATGCTTCTTAAAACGCGATATCGTATTCCATTTCTATGTCTCATGATAAGATATAATATTCATTGCGAAGTGTTATGTATTCCTCGTGTACGCTTCAAATGAATGTAAATGCGACACTTCCTTTCTAGGAAATAACGTTTCCAGATGTCTACGTATCGTAGCAATTGATTTCCACTGCATCTCAAAACGCGATATCGCATCTCATTTCTACGTTTCATGATAAGATATAATATTCACTGTGGAGTGTTATGTTTCCCTCGTCTGCACTTCAAATGAATGTAAATGCGACACTTCCTTCCTAGGAAATAGAGTTTCCAGATGTCTACGCATCGAAGCAATAGAGTTCTAATGCATCTCGAACCGCGATATCGCATCTCATTTCAATGTTTCATGATAAGATATAATACTCATTGCGAAGTGTTACGCATACCCCGTATACACTTCAAATGAATGAAAGTGCGAGACTTCCTTGCTAGGAAGTAGCGCTTGCTGTTGTCTACGTATCGAACCAATAGTGTTCTGATGATTCTTAAAACGCGATATCGCACCTCATTTCTATGTTTCATGATGAGATATAATATTCATTACGAAGTGTTATGTATACCTCGTCTACACTTCAAAAGAATGCAAATGCTACACTTCCTTGCTAGGAAATAGCGTTTGTAGATGTCTACGTATCGAAGAAATAGAGTTTTATGCTTCTCAAATCGGGATATCGCATCTCATTCCTATGTTTCATGACAAGATATAATATTCATTGCGAAGTGTCATGTGTACCTCGCATTCACTTCAAATGATTGTAAATGCGACACTTCCTTGCTAGGAAGTAGCGTTCGCAGATGTCTCCGTATCGAGGCAATAATGTTCTAATGCTCCTTAAATCGCGATATCGCATCTAATTTCTATGTTTCATGATAAGATATAATATTCATTGTGCAGTGATATGTATATCTCGTCTACACTTCAAAAGAATGTAAATGCGACACATCCTTGCTAGGAAAAAGCGTTTGCAGATGTCTACGTAACGAAGCAATAGAGTTCTAGTGATTCTTAAATCGTCACATCGCATCTCATTTCTATGTTTCATGATAAGATATAATATTAATTGCGAAGTCTCATGTATACCTTGTAATCACTGCAGATGAATGTAATTGCGGCACTTCCTTGCTAGGAAAAAGCGTTTGCAGATGTCCACGTATCGTAGAAATAGAGTTCTAATTCTGCATAAAACGCGATATAGCATCTCATTTCTATGTTTCATTATAAGATATAATATTCATTGCGAAGTGTCATGTATACCTCGTATTCACTTCAAAAGAATGTAAATGCGACACTTCCTTCCTATTAAATAGCGTTTGCAGATGTCCACGTATCGTAGCATTAGATTTCTAATGCATCTCAAAACGCGATATCGCATCTCATTTCTATGATTCATGATAAGATATAATATTTATTGCGAAGTGTCACGTATACATCGCATACACTTCAAATGAATGTAAATGCGAAACTTCCTTGCTAGGAAATAGCGTTTGCAGAAGTCTACGTATCGTAGCAATAGAGACCTAATGCTTCTTAAAACGCGATATCGCCCCCCATTTCTGTGATTCATGATAAGAGATAACATTCAATGCGAAGTGTCATGTATACCTCGTATTCACTTAAAAAGAATGTAAATGCGACTCTTCATTGCTAGGAAATAGCGTTTCCAGATGTCTACGTATCGAAACAAAAGAGTTCTAATGCTTCTTATAACGAGATGCCGCATCTCATTTCGATGTTTCATGATAAGATATAATATTCATTGCGAAGTGTTACGTATACCTCGTATTCACTTCAAAAGAATGTAAATGCGACACTTCCTTGCTAGGAAATAGCGTCTGCAGATGTCCACGTATCCTAGAAATAGAGTTCTAATTCTGCATAAAACGCGATATAGCATCTCATTTCTATGTTTCATTATAAGATATAATATTCATTGCGAAGTGTCATGTATACCTCGTATTCACTTCAAGAGAATGTAAATGCGGCACTTCCTTGCAAGGAAATAGCGTTGGTAGATATCTACGTATCGAAGCAATAGATGTCTACTGCTTCTTGAATCGCCATATCGCTTCTCATTTCTATGTTTCATGATAAGATATAATATCCATTGTGGAGTGTTATGTATACCTCGTATTCACTTCAAAAGAATGTAAATGCGACACTTCCTTGCTAGGAAATAGCGTTTCCAGATGTCTACGTATCGAAACAATAGGGTACTAATACTTCTCAAAACGCGATATCGCATCTCAGTTCTATGTTTCATGATAAGATATAATATTTTTTGCGAAGTGTATCTTATACCTCGCATACACTTCAAATGAATGAAAATGCGACACTTCCTCTCTAGGAAATAGCGCTTCGAAATGCCTACGTATCGAAGCAATAGAGTTCAAATGCTTCTTAAAACGCGATATCGTATTCCAGTTCTATGTCTCATGATAAGATATAATATTCATTACGAAGTGTTATGTATTCCTCGTCTACGCTTCAAATGAATGTAAATGCGACCCTTCCTTTCTAGGAAATAACGTTTCCAGATGTCTACGTATCGTAGCAATCGATTTCCACTGCTTCTCAAAACGCGATATCGCATCTCATTTCTGCGTTTCATGATAAGATATAACATTCACTGTGGAGTGTTATGTATACCTCGTCTACACTTCAAAAGAATGCAAATGCTACACTTCCTTGCTAGGAAATAGCGTTTGTAGATGTCTACGAATCGAAGAAATAGAGTTTTATGCTTCTCAAATAGGGATATCGCATCTCATTCCTTTGTTTCATGACAAGATATAATATTGATTGCGAAGTGTCATGTGTACCTCGCATACACTTCAAATGATTGTAAATGCGACACTTCCTTGCTAGGAAGTAGCGTTCGCAGATGTCTACGTATCGAAGCAATAGAGTTCTAATGCTTCTTAAGTCGCCATATCGCATCTCATTTCTATGTTTCATGATAAGATATAATATTCGCTGTGGAGTGTTATGTATACCTCGTATTCGCTTCAGAAGAATGTAAATGCGACACTTCCCTGCTAGGAAATAGCGTCTGCAGGTGTCTACGTACCGTAGCATTAGAGTTCGAATTCTTCTTAAAACGCGATATCGCATCTCATTTCCATGTTTCATGTTAAGATACAATATTAATTGCCAAGTGTCATGTATACCTCGTATTCACTGCAGAAGAATGTAAATGCGGCACTTCCTTGCAAGGAAATAGCGTTGGTAGATATCTACGTATCGAAGCAATAGATGTCTACTGCTTCTTGAATCGCCATATCGCTTCTCATTTCTATGTTTCATGATAAGATATAATATCCATTGTGGAGTGTTATGTATACCTCGTATTCACTTCAAAAGAATGTAAATGCGACACTTCCTTGCTAGGAAATAGCGTTTCCAGATGTCTACGTATCGAAACAATAGGGTACTAATACTTCTCAAAACGCGATATCGCATCTCAGTTCTATGTTTCATGATAAGATATAATATTTTTTGCGAAGTGTATCTTATACCTCGCATACACTTCAAATGAATGAAAATGCGACACTTCCTCTCTAGGAAATAGCGTTTCGAAATGCCTACGTATCGAAGCAATAGAGTTCAAATGCTTCTTAAAACGCGATATCGTATTCCAGTTCTATGTCTCATGATAAGATATAATATTCATTACGAAGTGTTATGTATTCCTCGTCTACGCTTCAAATGAATGTAAATGCGACCCTTCCTTTCTAGGAAATAACGTTTCCAGATGTCTACGTATCGTAGCAATCGATTTCCACTGCTTCTCAAAACGCGATATCGCATCTCATTTCTGCGTTTCATGATAAGATATAACATTCACTGTGGAGTGTTATGTATACCTCGTCTACACTTCAAAAGAATGCAAATGCTACACTTCCTTGCTAGGAAATAGCGTTTGTAGATGTCTACGAATCGAAGAAATAGAGTTTTATGCTTCTCAAATAGGGATATCGCATCTCATTCCTTTGTTTCATGACAAGATATAATATTGATTGCGAAGTGTCATGTGTACCTCGCATACACTTCAAATGATTGTAAATGCGACACTTCCTTGCTAGGAAGTAGCGTTCGCAGATGTCTACGTATCGAAGCAATAGAGTTCTAATGCTTCTTAAGTCGCCATATCGCATCTCATTTCTATGTTTCATGATAAGATATAATATTCGCTGTGGAGTGTTATGTATACCTCGTATTCGCTTCAGAAGAATGTAAATGCGACACTTCCCTGCTAGGAAATAGCGTCTGCAGGTGTCTACGTACCGTAGCATTAGAGTTCGAATTCTTCTTAAAACGCGATATCGCATCTCATTTCCATGTTTCATGTTAAGATACAATATTAATTGCCAAGTGTCATGTATACCTCGTATTCACTGCAGAAGAATGTAAATGCTACACTTCCTGGCTAGGAAATAGCGTTTGCAGATGTCTACGTATCGAAGCAATAGTGTTCTAATGCTGCTTAAATCGCGATATCGCATCTCATTTCTATGTTTCATGGTAAGATATAATATGCATTGAGCAGTGTCATGTATACCTCGCATTAGCTTCAGAAGAATGTAAATGCGACACTTCCTTGCTAGGAAATAGCGTTGGCACATGTCTCCGTATCGAGGCAATAATGTTCTAATGCTTCTTAAATCGCCATATCGCATTTCATTTCTATGTTTCATGATAAGATATAATATTCTTTGTGCAGTGTTATGTATACCTCGTATTCACTTCAAAAGAATGTAAATGCGACACTTCCTTCCTATTAAATAGCGTTTGCAGATGTCCACGTATCGTAGCAATAGTGTACTACTGCTTCTTAAAACGCGATATCGCATCTCATTTCAATGTTTCATGATAAGATATAATACTCATTGCGAAGTGTTACGCATACCTCGTATACACTTCAAATGAATGAAAGTGCGAGACTTCCTTGCTAGGAAGTAGCGTTTGCTGTTGCCTACGTATCGAACCAACAGGGTTCTGATGCTCCTTAAAACGCGATATCGCACCGCATTTCTATGTTTCATGATGAGATATAATATTCATTACGAAGTGTTATGTATTCCTCGTCTACACTTCAAAAAAATGCAAATGCTACACTTCCTTGCTAGGAAATAACGTTTGTAGATCTCTACGTATCGAAGAAATAGAGTTTTATGCTTCTCAAATCGGGATATCGCATCTCATTTTTATGTTTCATGATAAGATATAATATTCATTACAAAGTGTCAGGTATACCACGTACTGCTTTGAAGACAATGTAAATGCGACACTTCCTTGCTAGGAAATAGCGTTTCCAGATGTCTACGTATAGAAACAATGGGGTACTAAAGCTTCTTAGAACGAGACTTCGCTTCTCATTTCTATGTTTCATGACAAGATATAATATTCATTGCGAAGTGTCATATATACCTTGTATTTACTTCAAAAGAATGTAGATGCGACACTTCCTTGCTAGGAAATAGCGTTTCGAAATGCCTACGTATCGAAGCAATAGAGTTCAAATGCTTCTTAAAACGCGATATCGTATTCCAGTTCTATGTCTCATGATAAGATATAATATTCATTACGAAGTGTTATGTATTCCTCGTCTACGCTTCAAATGAATGTAAATGCGACCCTTCCTTTCTAGGAAATAACGTTTCCAGATGTCTACGTATCGTAGCAATCGATTTCCACTGCTTCTCAAAACGCGATATCGCATCTCATTTCTGCGTTTCATGATAAGATATAACATTCACTGTGGAGTGTTATGTATAC